>NC_022016.1:1588017-1651791 GCF_000317375.1 Microtus ochrogaster
AGAGAGAGAACTTTTCATTAAATGTTGGTTTTTATTATTTATCTTGCCTGACCTAATAGCCCCTTGGTTATTGTATTTATCTCTGTTTGTAACCAAGGTAGGCTAGATAAATGATCATTTCAGGCAACCTGCATCATTGGTAAAAATGGTAAGTGCTATTAGCTCAAAAATGACCTAGACCAAATCTTATTAAGCCTCTGAGTTGTGTCCTAGTTTGCATCTTTTAAATTCACTATGAATGTGCCTTTAAGGATTTACAAGTATATAC
Organism: Microtus ochrogaster; assembly: GCF_000317375.1. Classification (NCBI taxonomy): domain Eukaryota; kingdom Metazoa; phylum Chordata; class Mammalia; order Rodentia; family Cricetidae; genus Microtus; species Microtus ochrogaster. The sequence continues at coordinate 1,588,286 of NC_022016.1, forward strand.
AGGGGGATTTTTGTGAAGATAAAGGAATAAAACAATTCTGGTACACCGTCACTGGAAAAAAAGTAATAAAACAATATTTTACATTAATGTCCTGTAATTTCATAAGTCATTTTTACACCATCTTTCATAGACTCCTGATACCAGCAGTAGGAAATAGTGTTTGTTGAATTTTATAGATGAAGAATGATGTACAGAGAATTCAAATGTTTTGTCCATTGTTGTAGCACAGAATTTGCAGTAGATTAAACAATCCTTGCATCCTTTGTTCAGTGCTTGCCTATGTTGGTCAATTCTTCATTCAGTGAAGGGGGAGATTAATATTTTCTCCATATGGTATTCATATAATTGCTTGGTTCCTTTCAAATAGTATGACTTCTGTGAACTCCCATTAAAGCATAACATTACCATGAATTCTGGGCCTAACACTTACTTTGTGAAATGACTTGGGTGTCTGGTAGTTTTGTGCTTAGATTCTGTCCTTTGTTTCTGTACCAGCCTCCCTCGCTACCTCTCTTCCTGCTGCCCTTACATATTTTCATGCACTTGCTTCTTTCCTCCTTCAAGGTTTCTTTTAAATCCTACCTTATGATTACTGTGTGAATCTGGGATTAACTAAGAAATTTCTATTTGTTTAATGCATTAGCCATCTAGTGAGAGTGACTGGCAAATAAGTAGATGGGATTGAAGATCTAATTCATCCAGAAGGAATCAGAGATGGATAGTAATCTGCTCTTACAGAAGAAGTGTGATAATTAAAAGAATGAGATTGCCACTCTTGCTGACAATAATGCATGGAATTGCTCATCTCAATCATTTTATTACATGTGGATCATGATTATTGTTTCATTTAACTCAGTCTTTCCATTTGTTTTTTTTTTTTTTATTTTACGAAGAAACTTCGGGGCCTGTCTGTGGCTTGATTAAGTATCTTAATGATCACAGTGCTTCTCAATCAACACATGATGATTATAGTTGCATTTTTTAAAGCAAAGTGTCACATAACAAATATAAAAAGCAATTGTAGAGCTGAGGACACAGTTGTCAATGGAGAGATGAAGCTAGGAAGATCATGAGTTCAGCATCTGCCAGGACTATAGTGTGAATTCCATCCTAACTTGGGTACATGGTGAGATACAATGTGAAAAAAGGCTGAAGGAGCTGAAGGAGCTCCCACAGCACAAACTACATATAAAGTGTAACTGTAGACACTCTTTTATCTACAAGAGATACCTGCATGGGATAGATGAGTGGTCTTTGACTTATGCTACAAATGAAAGCTGAAGAATGTTGCTCATTTTTCTTGCCTAGGGAGTTTGCCCGTTGGAAGGTGAGGAATACAGCCATAGAGAGGAGAGACCTGGTCCGCCATCCAGTGCCCCTCATGCCGGAGTTCCAAAGGAGCATCCGCCTGCTTGGCAGAAGACCAACCACTCAGCAGTTCATTGAAACCATCATCAAAAAATACGGCACCCACCTGCTCATCTCTGCTACATTGGGAGGTAGGTCAGCAGCTACTGGGCCAGGATTCTATTATTTTGTGTCCAGGTTGACAGTAGGATGGGATGCTGTGAGAGTCAAGACATATTAGACTCTATTCCATTCTATATCACCCAAAACCATGCACTTCCAGAGATGCCAGTTGCCTTGGCTGCTGTGATCATGTCTGAAGAGATAATCTACATCTACATAAAGTATAATTTGCAAGTATTAACTATTGTGGAAATACAATTTATTAGGGATGCTTCATGTGATCTTTGTCATCATTCTTCTGGAATGGGTTCAAATCTCAAGAAAATTAAATGTCAGACATTTCTAGGGAATTTCTTTTGTTTAAGTCAATATTAAGGGTTGATGTTTGAGGTTAGCATTGTATAACTGGACTATCATGTGCATCTTTTGTGGGCTTGGAACAGGTTAACAGAAAAGTAGGCCAATTGCTTTGCTCTACTCAGCCTTACCCATATTCTCTTCTAGGGCAATCCATCTGTGAGAGAATGAGGAAAGGGAGTAGAATGAAACCAATGGAAAGGCAATGGGAACGATGGGAACTGGTATAAACTGGGGCATTTAGGTTATGTGTCTTGCCTGAATGCATCATTTCATATCCCTCAAGCACAAAGGTGGTTTCTTTTTCTTTTTTTTCCTCCAGTAGCTAAGTTCACAGTACTTTTTGAAAATCTTTCTGTGCACCAACACCTGTGTAGAGCTGCTGAAATGCACTTAGTTATGGACCTTGTCAGGAAAAAGAATTTAATATGTTGTTGGACAAAGCGAAGTATGATTGCAACAGGGGTCTTTTCCTTTGGGATATTCAGGGTTAGCCTCATGGGAGCAGTGGCACATTAATTCAGTGGATAGTGGCTTGATACAGGTGGCAGTGCTTTCTAGGCTAACTCTACACTATTAATTTGTGAGCATGTACATGTTCACAGCACAGCGTGTGTGCAGGTGGACATACATGTGTGTGTATGTGTATGCATGGACTCAGGAAGTCAACATAGGCTTGAGCTGCTTTCTGTTTCCTTAAATTATTGACATATGCTCTCACGTGCACCTATTTACATAGGTTCTGGGAATCCAAACTCAGATCCCCATTCTTGCACAGCAAGCACTTCGCCTGCCAAGGCATGTCCAAGGACACTTTGTATACAGCTTGATGAATGGAAAATCAGTAATTTGATAACCTGGGGGATATGGGTGATGATTTTGTCTGGAAAAAAATCATTCACAGTTAGAATTATTTTAGCCACTAATTAATGAGGATAGCTTCAGTTTAGGCTTTTTATAATGTCTGTATTTCTCAAAACTACAATTTAAATCCTAATACCTACTTCTATTTTAAAAAAATAAAATCAGGCCCTGGAGGAGTTAGAGCTAATTAGTAACACAGCTAAATCAAAAGGTTAAGGTATAAAGCCGGAATATTTTTTAAAATTGAGTATCAAGTATCACTTTAACCAACTTAGTCACCCATCAAACTACCTATCCACTCCAACAACCAACTGATCAACAATTGTCTATGTCTCTTGTTAATTAGATATTAAATTAAGTAGGACTTTCCATGTGAAATCATTATTATGAATTATACTTGATTGTAAGGTGAAAATGAGGTGATTTCTGTAGAGTGTGATCCGCAACTCCACACTTTCCTTTGGATGACTCCCAACTCTACTTCACTTGGGAGAAAGGTTGTTACAGCCAATTTGATTTTTCTATTAAAAGTTGTGCTTTTCTCTCAGTCTCTGGAAACCCCAAGTAACAAAAGACGTTTTTCCCTCTATGAAATATATTTTTAATTTCTGCGAGGCAAGGTGGTAAATTATTCACAGAGCTTTGTTGCTCTTCTGTTTTTACAACACAATGCTTTAAAATATGCAAATCATTGGATTGAAATCCGGTGTTGGACAGCAATCCCTTAGTGTTCTCTCAGGCCTCACTGTGAAGGCGCTGAGCAAGGAGGAGAAAGAGATTCACTGTTGATCAAATACTATGACTTAGAAACTGTGTAAGATCCTCCCCATGTCATCATTTCACTCATTCATTCATTCATTCATTCATTCATGCTTGGAAAAGTGTTCCTTAAGGCCTCCTACAGCACTGGGGGATGAGTTAGGAGAGAGTTGTAAAGAAAAGAACAAGATTCAGTATGAGATGGCCTAATTTGTAGTTCTGCAGCATAATATTTCATCAGTTTAGTGCCACTTCTGCAAATTATCAGCTCCCTGTGCCTCAGTTTCCTCTTCATACTGAGCCATAATAACACTTCTGCCCTAACACATACTGTGACGATCGAAAACAAATGTATGTATTAAAAGTCTCATCAAACAGTGGCACAAGACTGAAGAGAAGAAAATGTTTATCCTCCTGGCACCTAAGAAATTATTGCTGTTGCTGCAGTATCATCACTGCTATTATTTAATGGAGCTAACGAACTCGGGAATCTGTGATGGAAACCACACCCTGTCAGTCGCTAGAAACTCACTTTCCTGCCAGGGTGTCAGTCTCCCAATCTCTACTGAGGGAAGTGAAAAAATATTATTTATTATAGTTTTTTTTTCTCCCTAGGAACACTGTATTCACAGAGAATAAATGCTTTGATAAACCTTTTGAGGTGTCAAGTAAGTTCCTAAAGGCATAATTAAATAACAAAAGATGAGCTTTGAACTGTCATGTACAGGACAAGAGCATTTGCTCAGCACTTTAGGGAAATAGGAAGGACAGGGAGTGGGAGGCACACATTAGAGCTGGAGGAGGGTCCAACAACTAAGGCATTTCCACTCTTCTTTCAATTTTAATGGAAACTGTTAAATTCACAAAAACACTTGATGTGAATGATCAGATGGAGGGTAGTTTAGAGACAAATTCTGTGTCTCAAATTAGGTTATTGTAGTTTTCCTTAGTCCCTCTGGAAATCATGTTTTCGTTCATAGTAGACTGGTTATCTGTGGTATGTGCCTGATTAAGTTTGCATGCATGCTTGGAATATGTACCCACCTGTTTCAAAGGTACACAAGGATGTCTCCCAAGGCTTGACTCAAAGTGACTACCTTTTGGGTGTATCTAATAATACACAGTCGCGTATGCATACAGGTATGATAAATGCATATAGGCTTGTATGTGAACTTTTACATGTATGGACATGTATTACTGCATCCCCATCTTTTATCCATGAGGGCTTAGTCTGCTTAGACTTTTGTGTTTTCTTTCTGAGTGTACTTGGTACTCGCCATACTACACACCCAAAAACTTTCATTTGGCTGAGAAGAAGACTGATAATAAAACCACATAGTACCTAAAGAAAGGATGAGGGATGATATAACATCCTGTGTACAGTCTCCTCAGTCTGTATCACAGACTGTCTCTTCTATTGATGAAAAGGCAGAAGTACAAGCTCCCGGCTTTTTCCATCCTCTGTGTGTCTGAGTCTTGCTTTGTCCCTCTGAGGAAAGATGCTGCAGAGAGCGAAGCAACGATACTGGAGGACTAGAAGACCGAGAAAAGGCCTGTGTGGGGTGAAGAGGCAATTTGCAAAAATGCCCAAGTGGGAATGCAGCTCCAAACAGCACATTCTCTTAATATACATGAAATTAAGTCTTAATAATGCAGCAAGAAGTCCATTAACCCCTCTTGATCTAAGGTTTACTGCTGCCAGCTCTAAGTCCAGAGGGAACCGGCTTGGTTCACCTTCTGTTCCGCAGGCTCCTAAGAGAGTCTGAGCTGACATGTGGAATATTTATTTCCACTGACTCATGGCCTTAACTCCTAGAATTCACTTACCATACACTTCTCTGCCCATCTAATGATGTATCCATTTATCCAATCATCTGTCCACACATCCATCCTCTGTCCATCCATTTACCTGTCAAATGATAACTGAACATCTGTTCTCTCTTGTACCTTAGGAGAAGTATTGGGAACATTAGAAAGATGAATTGGGTGATTCACATTTCCTCTACCCACCGCCTACTGTCCCTGAATCTCAAAGTGTGATTGGATGTAAAGCAATCTCTAAACTAGAACTTTCCAAGCTTAAAGAGAATAGTAGCATCCCATACTGTCCTACAGGGACTGGGAATTCATGAGGAAATGCAAAGTTATGTATCTTGCTAGAAATTCAGTCAAGTCTAGGCTTATATTCTAGTATCCCCTTCATCTGGGAGATTTCGGTCTGGTTGCTGAGCAAGATAGGTCAATAAATAAGCATGCTGAGCTGGGATGCATCCATATTTATTCATGGATATTCTTATCAACATTTGGTAAGTACGCAATCCACATGCACATTGTGCTAAGTGGGAAAAACAAGGAACTATTAGAAGAGCTCCAATCTCACAATATTTCTGCTCTAGTGGAGAGAATAGGCTGTTACTTCAGAAGTCCCTAAAGAATGAGATAGGTACTGTGTTGCAGAAATAAAGATAATTGTGCGCATAAATGGAAAGTATTCTCAAGCCAGGTAGGGTAAGGAATGGGAGACAGAGAGACAGATTCCAAAAGTAGATAGGATAAGAACAAGAGGAATGGGTGAATATCATGCAGGATAGAAAAGTATAGTAAAGAAACATGGGTTCATTTGACAGAGCAGAATAGTCAACAGTGAGAAAAAGAGGGTTATGTTTGTCACAGCAGAGTTCTTGGCAGTGAGGCAAAGGGGTTCATTTTTTAGGTCAGCAACGTCAATATTAAGGTAACGTGAGGCTTGCTTACTTGAGGAGTGTATACACAGCGGAAGAGGCCAGGTTCTCAGGACTTGTGGCCCATGTTATCTACTGAGGTGTTACATACTGGTTTGCATTCCTGTCTATATGGCATTTTGCCTTATTCATCTGGAAAATGGAATGACCTTAAGCTGCTGTCTGCTGGAACCATTTCTCGATTATTATCGATTATTAAGTATAGAATGTAAGCCCAAGTATGAGCGCTATAAGCCATTTCAAATTCTCTCAGAGTATTAATTAGTTCAAGTCTGGCTAGTCTAGCTCTGTGTCTTTAAGCACTACTAACAAAGTAAATCACCCATTTTTTCTCATTTTTTACTTCTCCTTTTCACCAATTCTTGATAGTTCCTCTTCCTTTCCTTCCTCTTCTCTCTTTTAATGCTTTACTTTTTTTTGTTTAGAGGGTAAGCATTTTATTTTTTATGCTTTTACGAACTTCTGATCTACTGAAAGTGAGCAAACTATATGTGTAAAGTCTGTGAGTGGAACCAGTATTTATCCCTAGTATATGAATTGGATTTTTGGAGCCCATTCATTATGAAGAGATTACTTGCTCAGCCTAGTTAAATCAGGATTGAACTTGGTCCTGCCTCAAGTGATGTGAAAGATTTTATTGACTCTTCATGGAAAGCCTCAGCCTCTCTGAGGAGTGGATGCAGGGGAAGGTAGATTGGGGAGAGTGGGAGTAGGGAAGGGAGAGGGAACTGGGATTGGTTTGTAAAGTAAAAAAGAAAGGTTGGTTTAAAAAAGAAAAAAAAACATTAGAGGGTGGCAAATGCAGGGTCAGTAGTCACACCTTGACCCATCTGTGGTGGTTAGAAGTCCATGGCTCCTTTTCTTTTTTTTTTTAATTTATTTATTTATTTTTATTAAAAATTCCCGCCTCCTCCCCGCCTCCCATTTCCCTCCCCCTCTTCCCACTCCTCTCCCCCTTCCCCCACTTTTCTCCCTTCCCCCCACTCCTCTCCCCCGCCCTCTCCAGTCTGAAGAGCAGTCAGGGTTCCCTGCCCTGTGGAAACAACTGGCCTTGTGGGAGCCTAGCCTGTTTGAATGCTTTCCTTTTATATGTTTTTTTATAAAACCTCTTTCAGAGAGATGGTATTTGCTAAACAAATACTTAGCCATTGAGCTACATCCCAGACCTATCCTAACCAGTTATTCAGGGGCTATAATAAACCCGATACTCTTCTCAAGACTAAATTTTTGAAAGAAAAATAAAAAAAAGATGGAAATCCATTTAGTAATACATTTTTCTTAATTTTATTAAAGAAGAGTATTATGTCAACATGGTATTAATAAAAGAAATACTAATAAGAAGTGTTACATTTTTACACTAAATCTTTTAGTATCATTCCTTAGCACAGCTCAGTGTTTTGCCTGTTTGTCTTTGTGACACCTGTCAAAGTTCTCAAACAGGGAAATGTCCAGCACAGCCACAGGGGTTGAGCTGAATGTACACCCTAGGGTGCATTAAAAACAAATGATCTCTTCTTTTTGAACCATAGGGTGACACTGGAGGTAATTCCTAAGCGGTTATAAGGGGTGTATTTGTGTATGCCAAGATAGGACTGGCAAGAAGAACTGACATTAGAGCTGGCCTAAAAAGCTGGGTAAAACAAAAACCAAACATTTAGGAGAGGAAGAGGGCAAACTCCTCCGGAAAGCAAATTGCCTTTTCTTTCTTCAACTCAAACAGTCATCAGTATTCTTAAAACATTCCAATTGTCCTAGATACCAGGTTTGTGTCTCACAGTGTACTGTGAGCTTTTGTTCTCTAAATATTTTATTTTATTGATTATATGTAATGGTAAATACTATATCATAGGTAAACTAAAATTATCAAATCATTTTAATTAATAATAAATTGTGGTTAATTAAAGCACAATATTTGCTGGATGCCATGCAAGATCTAAGCATTTCTCTTAGTAGATTTAGTCCTCCTGTCAACCCTATGAAGTAGATATAGCTTGTATCCCTATTTTGCACATGAAGGATCTGAAGTCTAAGGGTAATAACTAGTTCCAGTTAAGGTAGGCTAGTCCTAGCATCTGGGCATATAATAACTACTATTAATCAATTAACTTACCTTTTTAATACGTATTTTTATTTTATTTTTTTTTTTTTACAAATTCTGCCATTTTGATGGACATATATGCAAATAAAATATGACCATATGTACTCCTTACTGTCCTCTCCATTTGTACTGTTTCCCCAACCTCTCTCCAACCTTTATCTCTTTGTTTGGTTTTCATTTTTTCTAGTGTTTTGCTCGTTTGTTTATTTGTTTTGAGACAAGATCTCACTATATGGCTCTGACTGGCCTGGAGCTCATTCTTCCTTTAGACTAAGAGATCCGCTTACCTCTTCCTCCTCCTGAGTGCTGTGATGAAGGCTCCTGACTTGCCTTTGTGTCTTTTTTTCCCTTCTTTCCCTACTCTCCTATCTTCCCTCCCCACTTCACTCCCAGCTTCCATACCTCTCCTCATCTTCCTTCTGTCACTTTGTCTGTAGGGTGACTGAAGATTGAATTTGGGGCTTGCTCCATGCATTATTAGAACATGATCTACCATTGAACTGAGGTCAGAGCCCAATGCTAATTGACTTTCAAGTGCTAAAATGAACTAAAGATAGTTCTCAATTCCTTTCTCACATTACCTAATTTATTCTTGCTTATAATCCCAAAGGATTTTTGTTGTGGTAGTGGTCTATTTGTTTATCTTTTCTCTTTTTCATAATTATTGGTGAGTTGGGAGGGGTAAAAATACTAATTAAGAAATGTAATCATGTTATCTCAGTGGAGAATGGAGGCAGAGTGTGGCAACCCTGTCTACTTATTGGCCACAATTAGAGATTCCTTCACAACTTCCACTGAAACAGTTAGTTAGGTATATCCAATACCATTGTAGCTTGCTAGTGTTATGAATCTTTACATTAATTTATAGGAAAACTCATGGAAGAAATTTATAAATTTATACCATCATATTTTTATCTCTGTAAGCTGCATTTCATCCACACCTTAACTCTTCTGCACATTCACCAGTCTTCTGAGAGTTCTACACCTTAACTCTTCTGCACATTCACCAGTCTTCTGAGAGTTCTCTGTCCATTCCATGTCTCCTCCTGCGTCAATCCAAGCGTTTTGCTATCCACTCTCTTTTCTCATGCCTGCTTATCTATATGTTTCAATAACCTGTCATTTGTCTGTCTAAAAAGGATTTGTTGGAGGAGAAAAATATATGGATAGAAAATAAATTATTAGAAATAGTTATAGAAGAGAAAATAAAGAATTAAATTGTATTGAGGTAACAGAAGAAACAAGGAAAGAATATCTATACCAGATTTATTATGAACTTTCATAGAATTGACAGACTTTATCAGATTAGACAATACTCTTGAGATGTATAAATAGGTTTATTTGGTAATGAACTCTGGGCTGAACCTTATTTATTGGCCATTGCTCTAATGGAATCTACAGCAGACTCTCCTTCGATCTTTTGCACTGTGTCCTTGATTTTATAGGTGAAGGTTATTTGGACATGTTGGTTGGAGATTAAGCCTGTTTTCATTATCCAAACTCTGGAACATCTCCTCCCAAACTGAAACTAGAGCAAGCTTTCTGATCTTCTTCCCTTTCCCGTTCAGGAGAGGAAGCTTTGACCATGTACATGGACAAAAGTCGCCTTGACCGGAAGTCAGGGAATGCCACTCAGAGTGTTGAAGCTTTGCATCAGCTTGCATCATCCTATTTTGTCGACCGTGATGGCACCATGAGAAGGCTCCATGAGATCCAGATATCAACTGGAGCGATCAAGGTATGGCTTGTGGGTTCACTTTGATTCTCAATTCAACAGAGCCATGATATAGACATTCCGAGAGCAGGTAACAAACAATTATTTGTTTCACATCAGTAAATGTATTTCATTTTCCCCCAACCAACCATTCTGTTGGATACTGCAAGCTGATCTCTGACAAAATGAGTGTCTTAATTAGAGTGAACCTATGTACTGACTTATTAATACGTTTTGGCCATGGCTGTTGCAGAATTATTCACAGCCCTATCAGTCTCTGTTAAATCATTGGATGTGTGTGTGTGTGTGTTTGTGTCTGTATGTGTGTATGTGTGTGCACGTGTGCGTGCGCATGTGTGTATGTGTGTGAGAGAAAGAGAAAGAGAAAGAGAAAGAGAAAGAGAAAGAGAAAGAGAAAGAGAAAGAGAAAGAGAAAGAGAAAGAGAATGGCTATCCACTCACCACTCCAACTGAAGAGACTGAGTTTAAGAGTAAATAATTTCCCCAATATCATAGAGGTAGCAAGAATAAGATTAGTGAGCCCTAATGATCAGTTTATACAGTGTTTCTGATTTTTATCCACTCTCATCACCCATTTTCTAGATTACAAAGCTGAGGTCCACAGTTTTAACCATTTTTCTCAGATATATTTGTGAGAGTATCCTAATAGGAACTAAAATGCTACTCTCTAACCTGGGAATCAGGGAACATTTTCTGTAAAATGGTGGTAGTAAATATTTCAGGTCTGAGGGCTTTGGTTGCTACTTCTCAGGTCTTTCACAATCACATAAGAACAGCCATGGATAATTCATATACAAGTATTGTGATTGTGTCCTGATAAATCTTTATTTACATAAGTGAACACTTGGGCACACTGCTCACCGAGCCATGCTGTTTTGCACCAACTCCTCCCAATAGAACATTCAGAGATGTGAGATACAGAAACTGTCTGTGTCTGTGCTGACCACAAAGTAGCCTTTAGTCACATGTGATGATCGAACACTTGACAATGTCTAGCAAGAATGGCCATTTGTAAGTTGATTCAATTTTAACTGATTCAAAGTCAAGCGGACATGTTGGTTATAGAAGCATTAAATTTAAAGTCAGTGGCTTAGTGTACAGGAAATTTAAGATTCATTTCCAGTACAGTGAGTTTAGAGATGACCTCTATAAAGAAAGTGTGGGAGGACATTCTTGAAATAAAGGATTAATTCGTCAGAGGATTTTTTTTCCTGTCCTAAATTTTCTTAAACTAGATTATGCCTGTAATTTGCTTCTATATCTTCACTCTAACTTCTGAGTAAAATGTGGTTCTTGCCTCCTATTAAGAATCCCTAAGACGTCTCCAGGGAAAAGGGACAGAGGGAAAGGTCAATTTAGACTCGGGCAACTGGCATCAGATATTGATCACTAGAAGATAAACCTTGGAGGGTAGAAGGGCATGACTGGGGATGAAGGTAGTAAGGTGAGAAATAAATCAGACTGACAAACAAACAAACAGCTTATTCGAAAAAAAAAAAACCAGCTATGTTTGGGGGATTATGCTGTTAAGGAGCTTGGCATCAGGAGACAGATCTTTATGAAGCCATCAGAGCTGGGGAGCAGCAAAGGACTGGTTTTCATTATTGCCAAATTGTTCTCTGGCCTTATATGGAGTGAAGAATTGAGATATTTAAGCGCTGTCAGGAGATAATCTTTTTCTGAGCATCCTGGAATGTGTAACCCGCCTCTTGAGGAGGGATTTCTTAGAAAAATTGCACTGAAGCCTTTCAAAGAGCCTTTTTTACACTAACCCTGGCTTCTCCACTCAATTTGGCCCTGGAAAGTTTTGCCATCTCTTAGCACTGTCTCAGGACTGAGATAACTACAATTTGCCTCACCATCAGATTTTTTGAAAGTCAGCCTAGGACCCAGACAGGATATTTATAGTAAAATAACTTAGTGATGTTAAGTCTTACTCAATAAGAAGTACTCTGTTATTTGGCACAAAAGGAAGGAATTATTTTTTTCTAAAAGTGTAATTATCATTAATTGATTGATTGTATCCTAAATACAAAGTACCTAAAAAATTATGACCCTTTGAGAATGCAAGGAGGCTCAACAAGTAAAGGTACTTACTGGTGACCTGGTGACCTGGTGACTCAAGTTTTATCCCCACTCCACATGTAAAGCTGGAAGGAGAGAACAAGCTCCCCGAAGTTGCCCTCTGGCCACTGAATTCATTCTGTGGGATGTATGGTCCCACTTGAAAAGTATGCACAATATACAGGTGCATATACATACATAATATGTACATTATCATAATACAATGATAATAACAGTTTGAATATATAATATCTTTACCTCTTTATGTAAGAGTATTGCTAACTTTACACAGAGGGAAACTGGAGACTAAGGAAGGAAAAGACACCTGAGTAGGGTTACCCTTGTGGAAAATGACAGAGAAGTTACGTCTGGCTTTCCCACAAGTGGACTTTCCCTCAAGGGAGGTTGTGCATTTAGAGTTGAGCACAAACTCTAGCACAGCTCCCAAGAATGGTGAGTAAAGGGATAAACCCTTCAATTCAAGCATATATTAAATAGATATTCCTTTTTGTTACCACCTAGAACCTTGGAAGACAAAGTCACAAAAACACAATAGAATTCAGATTTATTTTAACCCTGCAGTGTCGCTGATTGCTGTTACTGCTGAACTTTCTCTGGAAAAAGGGAGACAGTTGTACTTTTCTTGCCTGACAATAGTGCTTATGTACGTATTGGAATTTATAGAGATATTTTGTCATCAACTGGCTATTTTGAACACTCCCTGTGGCAAGCACTTAGAGTCTTCACATTTGTCCTTCAGCGTCCCTGGAAGACAATGATAGCTTGAGTTTGCTGACACTTAGAAGAGTTCCATAAGTGACTTCCTTATGCCACACAGCAAATAAATGGCCAGCTTTGAACTAATGATAGTTTTTCTGATTCTGAAACTGGGCTTTAGAACTGTATCATTGTGCGCTAATGTATTTGCTCATATAATACTTAGTGTGACCTCATGAAGTGAGAGCTGGTGGTGGATAGTGGACATTATGGACTCAATCTGTGTGTTTGTTTGATCATATTTGCTGTCCAGTCTGCTTAATCTGAGCCACACATAGTTCCAGGCCCAGTGCACACATTCTGGAGACATGTCAGGTGTGGAATCACTTGTTAGGATCTGCTATAAGCCAGTACTCCTAGCTAACACTTTTCTCACTTAATGTCCACTCTAGGTCACAGAGACACGCACTGGGCCTTTGGGCTGCAACAGCTATGACAATCTGGACTCTGTGAGTTCTGTCCTCCTGCAAAGCACGGAAAGCAAACTGCACCTTCAAGGTAGGAAAGTGTTGCAAAAGGGGCGGTGCTGGGGGTCAGCGAATGATAACTGTTCAGAGAGGATGAGGAAGATGAGGCGCATGGAGAAGAGAAAAGGGGAGGAGGGGCAGAAAACAATGAAAATTTGAAATATGGAAATCAGACGGCTGTGATGTGATACACAAGAATTTTAACATATACAGAGCTTTAAAACTCATGGTTATTAATTAGTTTTCAGATAAGAAATATGGAAGTGTGAGCTCTATCTGATTATTTTGATAAAAATGTCTGAACAGTATTATTTATAGATGCCTGAAGTCCCAGACCTACTATATATTAAAGTTTTATATCTTATCATCTATATTTCTTTCTTATTGATTTGATTTAGAGTGTGTTTTGCAGACATTTAAATCTCAAGAAAAAGAATATTTTATAGAATGTGTTATTCTCTGTAATTTCTTCCTTTATTGACTCATAATTTTAAATAAACACATACATACACACTTTTAGCAGTGTTAAAAATCAAAAATGCTCACTACTGACTGTATGTAGGATGATGTATTTGAACACAACCTTTAATACCATAACCGTTATGGGGATTTGATGTGGGAGGTCCTTCTGTCTGTCTGCTGCTTTCATTGGTTAATGAATATAGAACTGCTTTGAGCCTATCGCAGGTAGGAACAGAACTAGGCAGGGAAGACTAGATTGAATTATGGGGAAAATAATTTGATTTTTGTAAAAGTTTCTGTTCATTCAGCATATGTCAAATTTAGATTAGTAAATTTACCTTATTTATTTCAGTATGAGAGAGAAGAAGGGATTTTTAGGTAGAAAAATATATAACAGTACAGATGATTTTGTTATTATAAACAAGATATATATGTATGCATATATATATAATTTCTTTTATGTTTTGAGACTATAATACAACTACATCATTAGCCCTTCCCTTTTCTTTATATGTATTTTAAAAACTATTTAACCATCTCAATTTTCCACGTGTAAAGTAAAAGCGAACTATGTCACATCTCTAAAACATATTATTAGGCAGGTAGTGAAATGTTATTTATAAAGAATTTTCTAGAAAAAAAGGATTTGGCATTAATTAGTAACTGCAAGATTCCTCATTCAATATGACTGATCTTAACAATATAGAAGAAGAAAAGTACTTCTATAAGGAAATACTGAGATGTCAAAAGAGCGTACATTTGGAGAGTGACATCACATGCTATTTTAAGCTTCTAGTTGACTTTTCAACTTTCCTTCAATGATCACATATTAATTTTACAATCAGGAAAATATCATATGCTTTAACTTTGTGGAGACAAAATCATAACCTTCCCAAAAAGTATATGATAAAGATGATTTTGAGTGTCAGTGGGAAGAACTTGGGTTGAAGGCAGGCATAAGGCTTATTAGAGCCTAATAGTACTTTTTCAGTGTTCTGGTATCTTGACAATTCTGTGGTTCACATACTTCTTGCAGACAATAATTGAAAAATAGTGTAAGCAGGGCTTAATAGTGTCACTGGGAATCCTTAATGAATATAATTTGGAGAAACTCGTGTCAATATGATGGTTTAATGTTTAAAAAAAATTACACACACACACACACACACACATAACATCTCAGATACTTGGAAAAAATCTAAGGGAATTTACTATTCCCTTTAGTAAAGAAAATAATAGGTATGATGAGTTCATAAAAGGAAATGGCAACAAGGCATAGCCTATATGCCTTGGGTGTACTAGAATTTTCAGCATTTTAGTTCAGGTGATACCTATAGGAAATCTTTGGAATGATACTTAAGATTATAATCCAGGCAGTTGAATGCCAGTGAGTGTGCTGTCACTTGCTGTGAAAGCTGAGGGTACACAAAACTATAAATTACAATTATAATAAACTTAATAAGGGAAATCAGATGTTACTACCAAGGACAATTTTGATGTTTTCATGACTCTGAGTCTAATTAACTGTGAATACAGTAAAGCTTAAGGTTTAATAATTTTTCACCTATGCCCTCACATTTTCTTTTTCAAATTATGTATGGAACTCTATTTCCAATAACTTTCTTCCTTTTCAACACCATTCTGTATAAGATCCTGCCATCTAAAACCTGGGAATCCCATGGGTAACGTTACTAGAAAGCTGCTCTTCCTACAGGAATAAATTGTCAGCCCCTTTCTCTAGATTGATCAGAGCTCAGCTGAAGGATTAAATCCGTATGCAAGTATTTCATATTAAAAATGGTGTTGAGAAACTGAAGTGTCTGGAGAAATGCCTCAAAAGTAAGAAAGAAGGTATACTTGAAGCACAAAGGATTTGCCTGCAAATATTTGAAGCACTGACTTACAGAAAACAGTTATCTTCATTAATTTGAAAAGAATGTACCAGGCTTAATGTGGTACAAAGGAGATAGTAGTATCCTGGATTTAGCACATTGTAAAATGAACCTTTCTTCTGTTTATGGTCCCAAAGAATCGGAACCAGGATTTCACACCTATGAGATACATGTGATGTCACTGAGCAAGACACTAAGTCTCATATGGCAAGCTCAAGGCACATTCCTGCCCAAACATACAGTGTGCTACTTGCTGATGCAGTGGCTTTCTGGTAGTGAAGAATTACAAGAAGATATTTGGTAGAAATTTTGTATAAATTATATAAGCATTATTCAGTTGAGTTGGGTCATTTTAAGAAAAGGTTTTAAGTCTTTTCTAAAGGCTGATGTTGACTTATATAAAAGTGATGAATCATCAAATCTTTACTGAAATTTGGCTCAAATTCAAAATTCGACTATATATCTGAACACTGATGAGCCTAAGTCAATGTATTTACATCTGATTCTATATATCCCTATAGCTTCTATATATGTCTATATGTGTTTTATGATTAAATATGATGTTTATGTAGTATGACCTGTGAGATTATGTCACAGTATATTTATGTATGTATCTATGTATAGACATAAAGACATATGTATGCACATATAGACATACATATTATTTACAAATCATTTCAGTTGTAAGGTAAGCAATATGAGAAACAGAGATTAAGGGTAACATGGGTTCTACTTCAAGAAAACATGTATTTTTCACAGAGATGCCTAAAAACACCAGTAATAAATGTACTAGATTTTAACAGAGAAGATGTTACATGATATCAGATTATGAGTGGGGTTTTTTTGGTTTTGTTTTGATTTTCTTTTGTTTTTTTAAGATGGGGTTTCCGTGTAGCTTTGGTGCCTGTCTTGGAACTGGCTCCTGTAGACAAGGCTGGCCTCGAACTCACAGAGATCCGCCTACTTCTGCCTCCTGAGCGCTGGTATTAAAGGCATGTGCCATCATAGCCCATCAGATTGTGAGTTTGTGAAGGATTATTCCTGTGAGAAATATACACAGTATGATATCTGAAGGATAAGTAGGAAGACAGGGAGGGCATAGATGGAGAGACCAACAGAAGAGTCTTTATAAAGGAGCATTCAAGGAAATTAAAGTCTTATGAGATTAAAACAGAAAGTTCAATGGTGACAAAAACACAGTGTTTAAAAGTCTATGCAGTTTCTGTTTCATATGATGACCTGAACATACATTTAAGAGAAGGAGACATTCTGGAAAACTTTTTAAAGAAGTATTGCATGAAGAGAGCTGTATTGTGGAAGGTCATTGTTTCTCTGTATTGCCGAGAAATGGAGACGAGCAATTGGGGCCATTGAGTTCAGAAAATGAGATGGAGAAACAGACCAATTACAGAGATATTTAGGAGGCATTATGACCCAGGTTCAATAAAAAGACACTGAAGCATTTAGATAATGAGTCAATGGAATGTTGGAATGCTATGGAGAATATGAACAGATAAACATCTGTGATTCAAGGCAGTATGTATTGTAATAAGAAGAGTAAAAGTAATACATAAATTATGGGGATTTGGGGTAAAAGAGGTTGTTCATATCCTCTGTCCAGGGGAAGGAGTCTTACAAAAGATGTCAAAGGGAATCAAAGGATTTTCTTACAAGACAGAAGACTATCTCATGACATTTGAATAAGCTGTAATTCTAGAAAACCTCAATATAAAAAGAAAGACTGAAATGTGAACATATTAATGTTAAACTATTTTTATAAAGTATACTATTAATAGAGTGTAAATGTTAGCAACACATGCACGAAAAAAGTTATTATATAAAATGTGTAAAGAATGTACGTATAATAGCATATTCTAATAGGTAATTAGTCTGGCAAACAAAGGAAATGGCTAAAACACAGATGCAAATACTTCACAGACAAGAATCTCTAGGCAATGAGAATATGAAAAGATGATTGCTTACCAGGAAAATGTATATAAAAATCATTGTCTAATACCAATGCCTAACACTCTCTGTCACAAATAAAAAAGACTGACGGTATCAAGAAATAAGAACTGAAGGCATGGGCGTTTACACACATTGCTGGACAAAGCGTAAATTAATGTCAATAGTTTTGGGAAACTCTTGATGATTTGTGCTAAAAACTGCATATGTCCTTTGGCTGTGACCCAGAAATTTGAGCTCCTAGGGATGTGCCAAGAGAAATGTGTCCAAGTTCACAAAAAGTCATGAATGTTAACAGAAAATTCATTCAAAATAGCAAAAGAAAAAAATAGAAACCATTAAAATGTATGTCCACCCACAAGAAAATAAATACATTCCTATCACAAGCCTCCATATAGCAATGAGAAATAGTGTATTACTGTTTTGTGCAATGTTACACAGACCTAACGCGGAAAGAAAAAGAAACCAGATACAAAATGTATGCGTGCTATATGATTCTCTTCCTCTACTGGTCCGAAACTGTAAAAATCACATAGTTTTAAACACGCAAGAGAGAGTGGAAGCTTTAGAGAAAATAAGTGCTGCAAATGACTGAAATAGAATGAATGGGGTTCCTTGGACTACCTAGTTTTACCTGGGTGTGTTTGCTTTGAAAATCCATAGAGTTAAGCACACATTATTTATATGTATGCATTTCTATATATACATTATGCATTTATTCAACATTTATTTAATATTTCACTCCATCTTGCCACTTCTGCAAAGAGGAACTGTAAATAGAGTGGAGACACAGAACAGAGTTCAGACCAGCCACAATCAGATCACATGGACTGAGGGTAGCTGAAATGGTACTAACTAAAGTTATCATGTATTTAGTCATCTGGGGACCATACCAATGTACTTTTGTTAAAAATCATGTTTGTTTCTTGATATTTTGAATTAATATTTTTACTTACTTTATTATTTGGGGCTTTTTTTCCTCACATGGTTCTCATGAAGAAGGTAAAAATAATACCCTTATTTTGCGGTGAAAAAACTAAGTTTCATTGATTTTGCTCAATAAGGTTTTGAGTTGGAATTTTTACTTAGACTCACTGACCTCATGGCTCCTTATCAAAATAATGTAATTTTACGTTCTTCTGTCTGTCTCTTCATTCTTTTGAACAAGGCTGGGATGGGAGATACTGCAGGGGTCATTGACTTGGGAAGACTAAAGATAAAATAGACACATTAATGACCTTTCACACTATGTGATGCAACGTGAAGTGGTCAGTGAAACGGAGTACAAAGAGACTGAAATAAAAAATCAACTAGGGTTGGAATTAGATTGAAAATGAGTAGAAAGGTGATAGAGGAATCAGAGGCTATTAGTAGTCATAGCAGCAAAAACTAAACTACCAGTAAGAGGAATAATGGTATAATAATAACTTCTTATTTTGTGATTCTCGTCTCAAGAAGCCCATCACATGTTTTGCCAACATGGTGGTGTAATTTAATGTAGTTACCGTCTGGTGAAGTATAAAGATAAAATCACTCAGCCTCTGCTGCTCAATGATGTGGAAATGGAGGCAGACAGAATATTTATCTGAAAGTTGTGGACGGTGTCGAATTTTTTCTGTTTAGAAATTCAAACATGAATTTAACACTTTTAATTGAGCATCCAATATATGTCAAACACAGTTTCACCAACTGGGAAGAAAGCATTGAATGAACTGCTTCCTGTGTTGTTTTAGAGCTTATGTTCTGTGTGTGGACAAAGTGGAAACAGGCAATAACAAATATTCAAAGAATGTCTTCATCACACTCAGAGATCACATGGGAACCGTTTTTGTAGAAAGTGGGCCAGAGAAAAGGTTTCTGTTTAAATTTGGCATGGATAAACTGATAAACCATTGCAAATTTAGGGAAAGTAACTTAATCTGGTTTGATGTCTAAATGGATCATGATGGCTATTGGATAGGAAAGCTTATTCAAGATGAAATTTTGCACAAGGATAGTAATTTGGAGGCTAGTTTACCTATTAATATATGGAAAGATGGTGCCTGTGATAGTGACAAAGAAGGTAGTGAATAGTTAGAGGATTTATGGACATATTTTTTAAAAATATGTTGACAATATTTTTGGACAATATTTCTAGTTCATTTAGAAATGAACTAGAAAAAGCTTACAAAAGAGCAAAAGGAATCAAAAGTGACCTCTAAGTTCAGAATAACTCCTTATAATGATTTTGCCACTTTAAGAACATAGCAAGTCTGTATGAGGGATATTTTAAATGAGCTTTGAGGAATTAAAGTTGAACTTAAAGTTGACTTATTTATTAAATAAACAAATGAAGATGGACAGTGGGTATTTGGAATGTCAGAGAGGGAAGTTAAGGTATCAATTAATCTAAAAAGACTGAAATTGTACAAGGTTGTACTGTGAGAAAATATAACTATAAAAAAGGAATACAATTATTATTGAGTTACAGAAAATTTAACATACATAGGTTGGGATGGATGTTTAGATATGATGATGAGGAAGGAGAAAAAAAGAAGAGTAGGAGAAGAAGCAACAATGTAAGGGAAAAAGTGAGCTGGGTGGAATACTCAGGGAGAAGAGCTTGCTTTTGAAGTACAAGGACTTGAGTTCAATCTCAAGAAGCTATATATAAGCAAAATGATTGATGCGATTTCACAAGCTTGTGGGGAGGGGAACACAAGAGGAAATCTGAGGTTTACTCAGCCTTTTAATCTAGTGCAGTGTATTAGACAAATTCCAGAATATTGAGAGACCTTATCTAGGAAGAAACAAACAAAATTGGGTGACGAGACCCAAATGCATTTAGTTGTGTGCATCATGTACAAACACACAGACATTTATACACACACACACACACATGAGAGAGAGAGAGAGAGACAGAGACAGAGACAGAGAGATAGACAGAGAGAGAAAGAGAAAGTAGTAGCTATTCAGGAAGGCAGGAATCAGAGAGTTCAGTATCACAAAGCCAAGTAAGGAATGCTTTTGACAAATGGTTCAGTGGGAAACTGTGCAAGGTTGAGGACCTGAACTATGTAGGAACATGCATAAACAGATATCCAGAACAGATTGACCAGCCTGTCTAGCTGAAAGAGTAAACTCCAAGTTAAATAAGTGTCTAAAAATATAAGATGCTAATGGGATTAAGAAATACATCCTACCTTCAAATTCAGGCCTCCATATGTGCCTGTGTGGTCAAACATGCCTGTACACAGATGCATACACTTAAACACAAACAGTAAATGAGTATGTTTTTGTTTTAAACACAGACAATGTTGAAATGTATAAAATAATGCTAGTATAAAACAGAAGAGAACTGGAAAATGAATATTGGATGGAGCAAAAGAAAGTATATGTAATCTTAAGGAGAAAGGCTTCCTTGCATTTACTTAGTGAGAGTCTGAGTATGATAAATTTTCATGCAAATTACAAAGGACTGTTGCATTTAGCCCTGGAGTATTCTGCACTATGGTTTCAAGTGATTTTTTTTATCCTTTAACGCAGAATCAACAAAACCTTTATTTGGCTATGAGGATCATTCTGTACATGGGGAAAGATTGATGCTCTAGGCATTAGCAAGTGATTGCAGGATCAAAGTTGAGCATTTAAGAGTAACTGGCATTTTGTGTGTAACTGAAATCATCTAACATAGATAGATGATGCTGTCCACTCTGAATTGAGGAAAAGGAGAAAATGGGTTCCTGTGTGGGAGAATGTATAAATGTGAAATGGTAAACGTTTTTGCTGAACTTCTTGATTACTCTTCATAGGATTTAAGTTGCTTGATTTCAGATTGTATCATCTCTGTAATTGGATTGCTGCTTAAAACTGATGGTTTGTCAGTTTAGTTGGCAAGGTGTTCTTTTCATAGTGTACATAAAACAACGGTAGGTTTTACAATGAATGGCATCTTAGAAACAATGACATATTCTATTTTAAATCCCAGTGAAAGGGGGAGTGTAGTTATTATTGTCTTCCATTTGTAATAGAGGTAAATGGATAGAAGGAGGGTGAAGGTCACGGTATGTGAAGCTGGATCATGATGATGAGTGCCAGCAACTCATCTAGTTTCTGATCAGACTTGATGACCCATTCCCTTCCAGCAGCCAGTGTGGTCTTTTCAAAATCTCATCAAATGTAGCTGCTTCTCTTTTCAAGCCCTTGCATGCTTCTTTGCAATTTTTTTCATTAAGAAGATGTTACTAATATGACTCCCCATTAAAGCATTTAATTGCTCCTTTATAAAAACAGTCTCTCTCTCTGATCCCAGGACAATCTATGAAGTTTTTATAAATATTGCTCAGAAAACATGATTTGGGTAAATAACAAATGAAAGGACGACTGAATGAACAAGCCAATTAACCCATTTTTTTTGTTTTCTACCCTATTATAATGAATTATATTCAATCCAATGACCTCTTGCTGATGATCTGTGGGATGACAGCACTGTACAGCTCTGCATGGAAAGCATCCTTTGTATGCTCATGTGTGGAGGGCGGGATGTTCAGAGAAAGTGTCCGCTATCCTGTTCTGGTGGGCAACCTCAGACAAGGGCATTGCCCTAGCTAACAATTTGTGGGAATGTATCCTACACCTCACATTGGGATATTCATTTTAAATTCTGACTTTGGAAGCATTATTATCCACCTTTGTATGGTACCTCCATTCAAATTTTTGTTTGCTTTTTATTTATAATTTTGATGAGTTTACACAACAGTAACCTTTATTTTTTAATCTTTCGCCCCACTTAAACCATGCCATACCTAGGATCCCCCATATGTACTTTCACAGCACTGAGATTTTTCTCTCAGAGAGATCTCTCTTTTTCTCCTGCACTGATATGCTGTCTAATTTTGCTGCCTCTTCAGAGAAAGCCATCTTGCTTTGTTTGCCTCTTACTTCTATAGTTTGAACTTTGTCTATTGCCCTCAAACAAAAGTTACTTTCAAGAAAAAGCCTGAACTAAGAAAAAACATAAACTTCATCATCAGCTCTTCCCTTGGCATATTAAGTGGCATCAGACATGTTAGGGAAGCCTTTTGATCTCTATTCCTCATGTACTTCGTATTTTTTTGGGTAACCTATGTCTTTTCTTTACTTATCTTTGCATCCTCCATGACCTATTTCCTTGACTAATACCAAATACTCATTAGAAGTACGGTGAATAAATACCCGTAAGTTAATCTAAGTGTCTTTAATACATATTCTATCGCAAAAACAGTAAAAATTCCACTGCTATAATATTTTCAAAATCACCTAGTTAGTAACAGAGACAAAGTTAATAGGAGAAATATTTTAACTTTGACTTTAGTTTTTGTGATGCTGTTTTTTTTTACATACATTGTGTTTCTATATGTTAGACCAGTTATCTGCACCACCAACTAGTCACTAAGTGTTATTTTTCTTACTGTAGAAATGAGGAAAACAAGACAATGAAACTGTAAGAAGTAAAAAAAAAAAAAGTTGTCTATTACTTTTCAACTTATCCTCTGGCACATTTTTAGGACACAGATAGAAAACTGCCATATTCTTTAGCAAAATATCACAAGATTAGCCTCTAGCGCAGTTGCTAATATTGTTCATATCTGACATCACTTAACTTGTTGTACTCTCTTCTAAACTCCTACTAGATGGTTCATTAATCCCCGCTTCCTTCATTAAATTGATGCCCTGATCTAAAGTCTGAGTCTTCCACATTTCTCCAAAAATGGCATGGTCAGACCTGCCACAGTAATAACTCACTCTCTGGTACGAGCTTCTACCTTATTTACTTATTACTGTTTTAATAAGACTCTGTCACCAAAATAACTTATAAAAGTTTTGAAATGAGCTTCCATTTTCTGAAAGTTAGAGTCTATGATGCTAGATCACAGGTATTGTGGCTGAAACAGTCAAGAGTTCATGTCTTGATCCAAAAGTAGGAGGCAAAGAGACATGCATGAATTTTTAGGACTTCAAAGCCACCACCAGTGACATACCTACTCCAGTAAGGCCTTATCTCTTAATTCTTCTAAACAGTTCCATCAACTGAGGACCAAGTATTCAAACATGAACCTATGGGGGCATTTTTACATATGCCACCACAGGTTCATAGTTCCCTGGACCCTAAATTTACTTTATTATTCTTGTGGAACGCTGAATAATCAGAATACTTTATCGGGGCTTTAAGGAAAAAGTCCTTGAACAAAAGTCAGGAATGTAAAGAGGGTAGGAATGAGCTACTCTTTTTTTTCCCATAAAGCCTTTTCTCCCCAAAGTCCCATCAAGGAAACAATGTTACTCTTATGATCTCAGGGAAGTACATCAAGTGCTTGCTCCCTGTGGCTACTCTGGTGAGCAGTTTTATGGTGAGTCTTCATTGGCACTTATTCCAAGGTCATGAAGAGTGAATCCTAGTCAGTAGTCTTCGTCTCTCATTAACAGTGGCATGGGAGGTACTAACCAGTGTCCATGTTTCTACATTTCTGGGACTGTGAGGTGTGTTCAATAGTAAAATCTTGTGACAAATGAGTGTGCTGACTTCCACCAAGCCATCTGTATCATAATGTTGATTTTCCTTTATATACCAGAAGAAGAAGGGTTATTGTCTAGATAGCGATTGAAGATATCAATCAAAAAGAAAATAGAATGGGGGGCTTAATAGAAAAGAGTTGATGATCACAAGATATTGTACTAGTTAATTCAAATTTTCAATCTGCCTATATATTCTAATCTACAAAAATGAAAATAACACATGAGCTTCACAGCATTTTTCTGCATTTAATTAGAAAATAAATATTTGCCAACTAAAGGAGATGATGCGGTACTAATGATGGCTATCATCTTGGATAATTATTATATATCAGGAATTGAGATAATTTCTTTTCATCAGTACCTCATATGAGCTTAATACAAATCCATTTTCTTTATTAAAAATGGAAACTCACCAAAGTTCTGTACCTTGCAGGTGGCAGGACAGGAAATTGAGACATTGTCTACTCAAAGACTATGAATCTGAAATTTCATAGCAGTGTTTCTCAACCTGGAATACAGAAATAAGAAGTACACTGCTTATGAAGCAATTATAGTTTACTTTTATCATAAACACTTAAAATTATGCTACTTTGAGTAGAAAGTTCATGATAGTTCTAAAGTGACGAGCCAACCTCTGTGTGCACAGGTGTAGCTGATTTCCTTAAGTATTCTCAGAACAATCTATGAGCAGAAAAGAACATTGCCCTCAGGAAGGGTGGTCATTCCACCTCAGGATGCTCCAGAAATGTGGAATTGCAGAAAGAGCTACTGAAATTGTAAGGAACTTGAGACAGACTCAGGCAGGAAGGAGGATAGAATTCTGAGCAAGTGTACCTCTTCTGGGATAGTGGTGATGCTGACAGAGAGAGTGCCACAGAATTACATATGTGTTCTGTGGTCATGTGGAACTGTTTCCTTCAAATAAACCTGTGGTCAAAGATGTTGTATGAAAATCCTTATAGGTAAAATTTCTACGTGATAATTTGGTTCACTTAACAATCATGTCCATTAGAAAGCTTGTCAATTTCATTGATTGGGCAGAAATAAAGCATCAGGATGGACAAATCCTTAGTAACTCAGCCAAGGTAATTTGTTTATTGACGGAATATGGATATAACAATTGCTGTTTTTTAAAAATGATTACGTCAATTCTTGTTTATCCCAACATTCTACCTTCAAAATAAGCATCTCCTGCAGATCTCACACAGCACTTTTGATGCTTCTTTACTATATTTCAGATACCACACATATTCTCTTATATACACAATTATAACGTTTCCACTCCCTTGTTACTTACATCTCCAAGTGATATATATTTTAGATGTTTTAGTTTTTTTTTTTATTTGTGTGTGTGTACATGTGTGTATGTACATGCAAGCCAAGTCCATGCAGGTGCTCAGGTGGACAAGAAGAGTACATTGGATTCTCTGGACTTACAGATAGTTACAAGCTACTTGATGTGGGTTAGGAAAACCAAACTTAGGTAGTCTGCAAGAGTAGCAAGTGCTCATAATGGATTAGTCAGCTTTCCAGTGTAACATGGAGGGTCCTGTTTGTTGTGTTTTCTGTCCCGCCCGGTACCCCACAACTGTTTAGCCCCAAAGAAAATCACACATAGGTCTCCATAAATTATAACCTGATTGGCCCATTAGCTCTAGTCTCTCACTGGCTAAATCTCACATCTTGATTAACCCATTTTTCTGATCAATATTAGCCATGTGGCTCAGTACCTTTTTTCAGTGGGGCAAATCACACCCTGCTGCTTCGGTGATCTGGGCAAGAGTGGGAGGAATCAACTTCCTCCTTCCCATAGTTCTCCTGTTCTCATTAAATCATTTCTACTTCCTGTCTAGTTTTTCCACCTATATTTCCTGCCTGGCCAATCAGCGTTTATTTATAACATGATTGACAGAATACAGACAATTCTCCCGTACCATTCCAGCATCAATTTTGATTGTTTATTGTTCATTTCTCAACTGTATAACATTTGTCACATAGTAGATGCTCAATAAATACTAATAATTTAAATTTATTTTACCTGCAAAGTTAATTTTCTTTGAATCATATGGTTTTTAACTGTAGTAAAATAAAAAAATGCATAGAATTTAACATCACAGGTATTTTTAACATATACAACTTAGCTTACAGCATTAAGTATACTCACAATGCTATGGAATTATCATAACAGATTACAAAAAGTTTTCATGCCTCAAACAAAAATTGTATACCTATTAAGCAGTCATCCCTCATCTTACTCTCTCTTTTTAACTCTAAAATTCGCTTTCTATCTATGGATTTTTCTGTTCTGTATATGTGAAGTAATTAGACTTGCAGGGTATCTGGCTTCCAGTCACACTTCTTTTACTTTACATGTTTATACATCGACAATGTGATGGGAAATATTAATACCTCTTTTTCATAACTGCATTGATATCCCATTGCAAGGATATGCCACATATCATAACTATTCATCAATTTACCTTCCCTTTTTTTAAGTTTGTTGCCTAGATCTACTATGAATATTCAAAAAAGTTTTTGTTTTGTTTATAGTGCTTTGGATATCCTTATAAAAGTGAAATGACTGTATCACATGATAATTAAGAAATAAAGATTTGCTACAAAAGTGGATTTTATGATTTCTATCTTGTTTCCTTCTTTTTAAAGAAATCTATATTCTTCAGTTCATCATATGCTAGAAAGTGCTGTACCATGGGGAACGTGAATTACCATCCAAAGAAAAGTGGCCTTAACTGGGTGATTTGCTTTGGGCAATAGAGTACAAAAAGACATTGTACATGCCACATTTATAAAGACACTTGGTTTCACTCTTACTCCTGTTCTTTTGCCATGAAAATATCATATTCCCAAGACATATTATGCCTATAGCATAATTTTAAATGGAAGACATCTGAAGAGTAGCCAAAGTCTAGTCAACATGAAGCATGAAAAAGTAATAGACTATAGTGGCCATAAGCTAATAGAATTTTAAAGTCATTCATCCCCATTCAGTAATTTAACAACAGCGTACCAATATTGAAACATTGGATTAAATATTGTAAACCACATTTTGTTACTGTGGAGTGTCTCAGTACCTAAATTGTGCTAAAGTGAAAATGAGTTTCAAGAGATGGATTAACTACATAAACCTTCTTAGTTGTATGCAAACTTGAACACATGAGATAATCTGTTTGTCCAGAAAATCCACATTAGCAAATGCTGTAGTACGTATGCCACTCAGGTTTCCCTCAGTCCTAGATAACCATTACAAGCTACAGTTTTTCAAAAGTAGGGGATTTTTCTTTTCCATTTTACAGAGCCTGTGTGTGTGTGTGTGTGTGTGTGTGTGTGTGTGTGTGTGTGTGTGTGTGTATGTATGTATTTCTGGTCATTGTACATAGATTAATCTCATCCTACCATCCACCATGAGCTTCTGGAGTTGAACACCATATCTTGATCATGTTCTCCACACTTGTGGCATCTAATACAGCACTTAGCTTCATAAAGTAGTGATTGAAAGAACATTATAGGACAAAATTGAGGTTTTCTTTTTTCCACATCTTCTATCACCTATCACTGTGCTTGTTAAGTTGGGAAGAATGAAAAGAAATAAAAAAGCATAAGTATCCTTAAGAATCTTAAATTTTGGAAATAAATCTAAAACAAAATATGTGTGGAAATGAGCAGTCCTGTAGAGCTGTTGTTCACAGAGGATGTTTTCAACCTGTGTATTTTTTTAAGTAAAGTCCTTTATGAATACTTGCATTTATAACTACTGAGATGAAGTTAAAGTAGATTTAAGTTTCAAGTTATAATTCCGAGGATGAAGATATAGTTCTGCTTATAAGAGCTAAATCTAGAGTAATGGGTCATGCTCTGCATAGAAGAGAGACCTTTGGTCTTCTGTGAAACATAGTCTTTCTAAATGTACCTTCATTCAAATGTATTTTCTTGATACCAAGTAATGTGCAAAATGACAGAGAAATGCTTAAGATGAGTGCTTCTTATGTTCAGGGAATCTTTCAGAATAAGAACATGAACATAATAAGCACACATAATATAATGCAATAAGTGTTTCTGGGAAAATTTGAGATATATATATATATAGGTTATTTTAGGTTCTTAAAGAGTGCCATTCTCAGGCTGCCTGTGATCTCTAGAGAAAACAACTGCAAGCACAGCATTGATAAAAATACAACATAGTTGAACACAAACTCTGTCTTTTAAAAATGCATATCATGTAACTTTATAAAGTATTGCTTATTTAACTTAATTTTTAGCCTCATTAATGCATGGTTCACATTTAACCAAGTTAACTCTTAAGTGCTATTGTTCTATGAATTTTGACCAACATATTCACCCATGTACAGCCATGATATAAAACAGTTTGTTCCATTTTTATACAAAGGAAGATTTGCTGAGGGGAGCAATGATCAAGGAACTTGAGCCTCTTTATTTTTCCAAAGGTCATTTAATTAATAAAATCTGGAGAAGAGAAAATAACTTGACATGTGCAGGGTACAGAAGTAGACAGTCTTCCAGGTCTTCTTTCAAAGAGGAATGGGTAAGATTAGAAGATTAGAATTTGGAGACATTCATTAATGCAAAAATCAAACATCATCAACCTTCTGCATATCATGTTTGGTTTGTCATGAATTCTGTAAAGGAAGCTTTAATTAAATTAAATAAATTTCTTCCTATGTATGGTTTTAAGAGTATTTTTATCTTGAAATTTCATGAAATTGCATTACAATATGTTAAACTTCTGATTCTTGTTGATTTTGTTTAGATTATGTTCTTGTTTTCCGAGTTGAAATAGTCATTTAGAATCATGTCTTCTCCATATCTATACTGTCACATAAGTACTTTTGTAGTTTAATTTATTCAACATTGATTATCTTCCTTCCTGATGATTAGTTCCCAAAGAGCAGGGACAGTTGATTGAGTCCTTTGCAGACCAATCCTAGAGACATAATATACGATAAAATTCACATAATAAAAGAAAGAATACAGAGCAAAACCATGGAACTTGAAACAAATAGTCATCTCATATAGAAGGTTGCGAGCATTTCCTTTTGAGATCCAGATAGTATCCCTTTTAGTCATTCACACGTGGCCTGAATTGCAGGAAATCAATTCTTCCAAAGGTACAACCTTTCATTAGAACTTATTCATAAGAATAAGCTCAGTTTCTGTTTGATCTATTGGTCATGTTATGCTAAGTCCCTCATGCATCTCTATGGTCTACATTATACTGTGTCAACAAACAATTCCTTAATCTCAATGGTTTGCAGAGAGTAGTGCTTCTTTCTTACTTATGATAGATACATAGGATAGATAAAGTAGGATTCCTTTCCTCTGGTGCTTCTTTGTGGAAGACTGTTGGTCTTGTGACAAGAGAAACTGATTGATTCATGTGTTACTTCTTCTTGTCTTATTTTGAAATTGACATATTATTTTGAACTTTGCCCAAACATTCTATATGAATATGTTAAATTAAGACATTGGGATGTATTATTATATCAATGAGAGGATTTTACAGGGAAGGGTGAAACATGAGGTAATGATATCTCAGCCTACTACTGTTGTAATAGGAGCAGTGGGGCTGTGTCCCCAGCACCCCGGCCACCTGCTAACTTATGCCCCGAAATAATTACACAGACACTGTATTCTTTTAAACACTGCTTGGCCCATTAGCTCTAGCCCTTACTGGCTAATTCTGATATCCCGATCAACCCATCTCTAATAAACTGTGTAGCACCAGTCTTACCGGGAAAGATTCAGCATGTCTGACCTGGCGGCTTGCTTCATTGTGTGTGTCTGCCCGGGAGAGGGGAGCATGGCGTCTCTGAGCTCATTTCCTCTTCCTCCCAGCATTCTGTTCTGTTTACTCCGCCTACCTAATTTTCTACCTATCAGGGCCAAGCAGTTTTCTTTATTACTTAATCAATGAAATCAACAGATTGATATATGACACTCCCACATCATACTACTTGATGTTTGATAGATCAGTCTACTGAATGGAATTCAGATCTTGTCATTAGGTTAAATGTTTCCCCAAGTTATTATTCAGCACTGCTTCTATACTTCAAAAGCACAAAGGTTTTTTCGTTTGTTTTGTTTTGTTTTAACCTATCAAGGAACTCTGGCTCATTACAAACTCCTGGTTGTAAAATAATTTAGTCATATTTTCCTGTAACCTACCTTTATTTTTTCACTTAAGGATTCAAAATCTATACCACCAATATCTACAGCTTAGATGATGGTCATCACAAACAAATCACATTTCTCTTGCCAGGCTTTGGCATGTCCTAATTCCTGCATTGAAGGAGGCAGAACCCACCCTTTTCTCCCCCAGGTAGCTGCCTTTCTTCATTTCCCATAGTGTAAATGACCCATCACAGAGACAGGCCTGAACTTCTGAATGAGATCATAGCCTTTTCGCCCTTTCTGCACAGTTTCACTTGGTGAATTATTGTCTTATTTTCATTCCACTCCAATGAGCTGTCAGCAATGGATACTGTAATTCACAGCAATAGAAACACAAACAGATGGGTAATTGACCTGCTTGCCTTCATTACACTGGAGTTCAGCATGGCTGTGTAAGCCATAAAGTCCTTTATCTGCCAATATGAAATCCCCTGGCTTTCAGAGAGAAGGGGATCAGGCTCTTGTTTTGCAAAAGGTACTGTCCTTGCTGTTGTTCTTCCTACCTCGTGCATTTCAGAAATTGACAGATTTGACAGGTAGAATTTAGCTTGCAGAAGACAACATCTGGGACTCCTGTAGGTCTCAGGGATACCCACAGAGGGCCACATTTGATACAAGGACAGAACAGAAAATTTTTATATGCAACCAAAATAGAGCCTGTATTTTTTGCCTCTTCCTCTTGGCACTGTAAGAGATCATGAATTTAATAGCAAGTGAAATGTTTCAGAAAAGAGAAATGTCAATCAAAATATACTGGCTTAGGTAATTAGGATATAGAAAAAAATAAAACAAATGTAAAAAATTGCAACACATGATGGTACCTTAAACAAGACTTAGAAACATCCCAAGTATTTACACTCTGAACTTTATTCAATCAATGTCTGCCCTGTGTGGTGGCATTTATAGCTATTCTTATTTGTCAATTCACATTATGCTCAAGCTTCAAGACCCATTCTAAGGGCTAGAGGACTGGCTCAGCAGCTAAGAATGCATACTACTCTTGCAGAGGACCAGAGTTTGATTCACAGCAAACACATGACACTTCACAACTGTCTGTAACTCTTCTGACCTCCACAGGCCCCTGAATGCATGTAGTGCTCATGTGCACATTCAGTCACATGTACATACAAATAAAAATTAAATAACATAAATATTCATTACACTTCACGATTGCTATCTCCAATCTTATAGTCTTGCACCTTAAAATAAAACAATGAAATGTTCACTATTTGTTACTATGTGTTAAACATTGCCAAGCACAATATTGCTTTAAAGATTTAATCATCTACCAATGTTACAAATTATTTATTATTGAATTTTGTGCTTTACTTTTTAATCAGCAAATTCCCTTTCTGATTTTGTTTGTTTTGTTTTTCGAGATAGGGTTTCTCTGTATATCCCTAGCTGTCCTGTATCTCTCTGTGTGGATCAGGTGGCCTCAGAATTGCAGATATCTACCTGCCTCTGCCTCCCCAGTGCTGGGATTAAAGACGTGTACCTCCAGGCCCTATCTCTGTTGTTTTAGAGAAGGAGGAGCACATATTAAATGTATTAAAACATTATTTAACAATACCACATATTTTGAAAAAGAGGGTGGGACTAAGAGGAAATAACGAGAGCAGGTCTGGAATCAGAAATGGCAACTGGGATACATCTGTTATGTCTTTAGTGCAATTTCAGCTTATGTTGGATCTTCTTTCCAGAAATTAGATGTCCCCCAGAACCACTGACCATGGTCAGCTGAATCAGGTTCCTGATTGATAAAACAATACTAGTGATGTGTTGCAGTTCTTAGAGAATCTGACAGAGATTCTCTTCACATTCCTTTGTTTTCTAAATATCCCTTAACTCTTGAAACTCTACAACTTTTGGATCTCCATTATTTTTCTGTATCTTGAACTACTGATTCATGGGGACAGGGATTTTCACCACTGTTTCTTTATGAATCGTTTGCCTTCTAAGGAGCTCAGAATCTCATCTGTGCCATTCTTGCCATCAGATTGTGTCTAAGACACAAGAACATTTTTCTCCTTTAAGGATTTAGAGGAAATAAGCTTGTGTTAATCAGAAGGTGAGGTAAGGACTAGTGAGTGTGGTCTTAACTGGAATTCTTCTTGCCTGGGGCCACTGTTTCCACTTAGACTGTTCTTCCATTAACTCTCATACCTACTTCTCCATCATTAAACATTTTCCAAGGAGGACTCTAGTTTGGCTCTAGTAATGGTTAATACTTAGAATTGTAATAAATGAAAGAGACTTCAGACTTAATGCACACTTAATTATGCCAGTGCCTTAGAAAGCCTGAGTTATCCCAGATGCCAGAGGGGAGGTAGCATATTCAAAATAGATCAATTTGTCAAAGTCTGAGCACTTTGAGGTCCAGAATCAAGACACCATGGGATCTGCTAAGGATCCGAATTCTGGTAAAAGCAAATAGCTGCCTTGTTACCAAGTACCCACATGCTACACGTGGCTTTTTATTGATGTGTACTCAGCAACTCAGTGAGGGAGTAAGAATGCTATGGTCTTCTTGAACTTCTATGCTTAACCTCCCAGAGTATCCATCTCCCTACAAAAACATTCTTTTAGTAGTTAAGAATTCAACAAATGGATTTGGGCAAGACAAACTTTTGGCTTATAACATTCACATTGTGAGTTCTGAGGTATTTAGTTATTTTTCTTCTCACCTAGCTCTACTCTACCTTATCACAGGCCAAGGCAGATTTCTTTATTAACCAATGGTATTCATAGCATACAGAGGGGAATCAAACATCACCTCCCCTTTTCTGCTTAAATAAAAATGAAGGTTTTAACACAGAAAAATTACATATAACAAAACAGGTATCAAGCAAGAATTACAGTTGCCATATTTATATTTGCCTTATCTTTTATCAAAACTAAGGAAAACTATATTATTACTATCTATTGTTCAACTGAATCAAAGGCCCCAGAAGGATATAATATTACCTAAGTAAACAGGAAGAGCATCATAAACAACTTCCAAAACTCTAGAAATGACAGAGACATCTCACTATTTGGACAGTCACCCAAAGTTCTTCTATAATGTTGCTGGCACCCATCTTCAGCCTACTGACACATAAGTATCTGGCAGACTTTTCCATGAAGCAGGAAATTTCAAAGACAGTTCTACCTATATTGGCAGTTTGTCAGTCACTTTCTTCTGTATCCTAAAGAATGATTGGCAGAGTCTTTCATGATGCAGGAACCCTGAAGGACCATCTCACTTTCTTTAAGCAATTTTAGAAGTTACTTTTTGTGGGTTCCGCATGTCGAGCTCACACAGCAGAACATCAAGCAGTCCAGGCAATAGGAATTTATTGCCCAAATGGCTAATAAACTCCATGAGGAGCCTCTTTGATGTCCATCTTTCTTTTGAAGTAATTGGTGCTGCCAGGAGGATATTTGTCTCATGTCATGAAAAGTCCTAAGTTATTAAAACATCTTAAATGCCATATTCTATAGCTCTTTGAAGTGGTTGAAGAATGCCTATCTGAAATATATATCTGTACATCTCAAAAACCCAATTAACATGTCAATAAACTTGATTATTATGTATGACAGTTTATTAAACTGTATTTTTTCAATTATTTAAATTAAAGTTTTAAATGAGCTGCACAAACACAATACCTTAAGCAAGAGCAGCAATATATATATATATATGTATCTATACATATATGTATGTATATATATGTGTATATATATGTATATATATAACACAATTGACCTTAAATTTGTATCAGTAATTCAAGATTCATACCAATGAATAATATTCATATCTATATCATATCCCCCTTTAAACTAAACAAACATTTATAAACAATCATTTAGGGAACTTGGATGTAGTTCTCTTCAAACTCTTTCCTGCTTTTTGTTGGGCAAAGTATTTTGGGGGCGTTTACAGTGGCCTTTCAGAGGGTTTGGTCTATCAAACCACATTTGTCTGGAAGAAATCCATAGGTTCTTATCTTCTGAGGAATCAAAGCAAGAACCTCTCTTCCAAAGCAACATATCCTTTGATGCAAGTTCAAACTTTACTTGGGCTTTACTTAGCAATCCATACAATGAAATGTCTCTGTTATGTAACTCTTTAACATTCAAAAAATTAAAAAAAAACACAATGATATACATAATTTAGACTCTCTATGTATATTCCATCTTTACCTGGCTTATTTTTCTTACTCTATTACTTTTTCTACAAGTATAATATTTTATTATCTTTACCCTTTTAATCTATGACTGCTTATACTCTTTTATATTGCATTTACTTTCTCTTTACTCTTTTTCTTCTCTCTCCCAACCCTATGTACATTTTTTTAAACACATTGTGATTCATTTAGATGTTTTTTTGTGTTTGAACCTGTCCTATTGTGTATCTGTAATCCTTTTTTGTCCTAGACAGCTTCTTAAAATGCAAAATAGCTTGGCTAAGACTAAGGCTTCTCAGGATTATGGCTCCGCCTAGTCCAACATGGCAGAGGCCTCTTCATTGCTTCTGAGAGCCATTCTCTCCACCCCAGATTCAGGGTCATGTCACAGCAGGTCTGTGTTACCATTAAGCAAGTTGTATAACTCTGTTCACAAACCCCATTTAAATGCTGGTCTCCTTAAAGAGCCAGAGTTTGTGGTGGCAGCACAGCACAGGAAGCTGCTGTTTCAAACTTGTGCATTTTTTGTTTAGCTTTGTATTGATTTGTTTTATTTTTTGTTGCTACCGCTGAATCAGAAAGGCCTCTCCTAAAGGAGCTGTGACACGCTGCCTGCCAGGGGGGAAAAATGAGGTTAAATCTTGTTTGTGTGAGAGGGGAAGTGGGGAGGGCAGGTGTGGGTGTGTCTAGAATTCCTTTTCAAGCCCTTTCAGGTTTTACGTGGATTTAGCTAGTACACACCAATTTGTAGTAGGAACCAGCTTGTTTGTTCCCAGGTGCTCATCCCTGAAATAATGACACAGACACTGTATTAATTACATCACTGCTTGGCCTATTAGCTCTAGCTTCTTATTGGCTAGCTCTTACATATTAATTTAACCAATTTTTATTCATCTGTGTATCGCCACTTGGCTGTGGCTTACCAGCAAGATTCTATCAAGCTTCTCTCTCTGGTATCCCTACATGGCTTCTCCTGACTCCACCTTCTTTCTACAAGCATTCAGTTTAGTTTTCCCCACCTAGATCTGTTCTGCCCTACTATAGGTCCAAGGCAGTTTCTTTATTAACCAGTCGTATTCAGGGCATATAGAGAGAAATCCCACAGGAGGATGAAGAGGAGAACTGATGAGTACCAGGAACCTGAACTGGGCTTGGCTTATCTTATGGATCAATAGGAAACATATAGACCTTTTCCTTCCATAATATGTTTTCTTTTTTATTTTGGAAGATGGAGATCAAACAAATTAATAGCATAATCTAAGTTATCACTTTTGAGGCAAACAAAAGTGGCATTTGAACCAATTATGTGAAAAGATCTATGTTTTAGGAAAAGGATGACAGACCGAGATCTGAGGAAGATGTATTCTAGGCTGGATAAAACAAGAGCAAAGACTACAAGAAGAACAAGAATCGCAAACAGGAGGGACTCTGCCCCTCCAAAGGGCAATGTGTATAGTGTAATGTGTATGAAGCCAAGAATATTAGGAAATAAGAAAGGCAAAGCAATAGAAACACAGTATGCTACAGTAAAGGAATTCAGGAATTTTAGCACAGAGTTCCTGCAGAACACAAAGCACATTATGAGATGTATGTATGGATAATGAGCTTCTGCATGGGGTAGGTGCAACTGAGAAGGATGAGGCAAGTGTCAGGAAAAGCAGGAAGTCTTCTTGGATATTTTCACCTGCCTTTGTACATTCTTGATGGCACGTCACAACACTGCCCTTCAAAGTACAGCCAGACTTGGGAAAAGAAATTAATGAGGTTCAAGGGAAAATATTCCATATGTTCAGCGTGGGCATGGTGGTGTTCAAATGTAACACCCAACCATCTCTTTCCTGAGTTTGTGAGGAAAAATTTACATGCTTGGCAATAAAAGGTGGTCTTTTCACTCATTCTCTCAGTTTCTCTCTCTCTCTCTCTCCCTGTTGTGTGTTGTATGTGTTGGAGAGGGAGTGTTTTGGGAACCGTGGAGATAGACTATTCCACCCCAGCCGGCAGCTGTATATCTTTCAAAAAGGGCTTCCACAGGCCAAATCCCCCTCCAAATTATTTATGACTCCCATTGAAGCTAGCAGGACTCAGGCGCCAATCTAGGGGTCAGCAATGGCCTTCTTTGTTGGACGCAGGTCGCTGGGAGACGACTCTAGCTGTGACTGCTGTGTGAACCTCCGCTGCTGTAGAAATGGTTGTGTAACTTTAAACAGTAATGACATTTTGCAGAAAAGTGCTTTTTAATTGCTATGTCTTCATTATTCTCTTTTGAAATTTGCCCAGGAGATTCTGCCTCTGAGACAGCTCGGCATGTTCTGAGTTTCCATTTTTAAAGAGCAGCCAGTGTTCTGTTTCAGCTGCTCTGAGAAAACCCCCAACCCTAAATTTTATCTGTTTTCAGTTGCACTAAATGGGGTAGGTAATACTGCCTTTTGTATCCTTGCCAAACGGAGACATGATTTGATGCAATTTTCTAAAAATTCTCTCCCCAAATTCCTTTTGGGTGAGGACCAAGAATAGAATATCCTATCCCTACAAAAGGGAGAAATACAGTGATGAGGTGACTGTAAAAATAGGACTGAGAATATAGTCAGTCGAGCTCCTTTAAGCAACAGAAACGTAACCCCAATCCATAGATGCAGTTGCCTATAGGGATCAGCTAAAAATAAATGTTGCTTTGGAGGAGAAAATGGTGACTTAAATGAAGTCACTCAATAACGCACACTCGAAAGAACTGCAAACTTGCTTCAGAAAGGACTTTATACTTTGTGTTTCCCAGTCTTTGCTCTCTGGATCACCTCCTTCCTGTGCAGAACCCTTGTGTCTGATCACTTGCTCTCATGTCCTGCTCAGTGGTAAGGAGTTTTTCCCATTTCACACCAAACCACTCACCAGTTTCATAGGTTTCCCAGAATGCCTCCTAAGTGATGTCATGCACACCATACTAAACATTCTTTGGCTTCAGCAGGCAGGGGGTCTAAATCCTCCTCCTTGTAAAAGTTGTGCAGAAAATTAAAGATTCGCTTTGGAATGTACCTGCCGCTATCTTCATTTTATATGCTGAAGCTTTTGTTGAACCTTTAGGAAATTCATCAGAGGAAGGAAAGCATCGTCATTAACAACACCTCCCTTAGCAGCAGTTTCTTCCCATCAAAAACTGGAACTGGGCTGGCAAGATGGCTCAGTGGGTAAAGGTGTTTGCTGTCAGGCCTGATGACCCAAGTTCAAACCCGAGACCCATATGATGGAAAGAGACAATCAAGAGAATCAACTACTGCAAGTTATCCTTCAACCTCCACATATACATATATATTGTGGCATGAGCTCCATAAAAATACTCAAAATAAGCAAATTAAATAAGTAAGTAAGTATATAATTAAAAAATGAGAATTCATAATTAAGGGTGTGCGTTTGTGTGTCTGTGTGTGTGCCATAAAATGTTCCATACAATTAATTGGCATCTTTGCTTTTGTCCTCTAGATACAATATAGTTACTACAAGCATCTCCATTTGAACATAAGAGAAAGTGGATCTTTAGAGAGATAACCTTTTTGAGCTGATTTTGACATGGAACCTAGTGTTAGCAATGGCCAGCTCAACACGTGGATTGTGCCCTCATTCCACAGAACTACTGATACTTGCTCACATCTCTTTCTCACAGGGCCCTCAGGAAATTCTACTGTGTGATTTCCATATGAGTACCAAATGGTAGAAAAGAAATCCAATGTATATATAACCATAATAATAATGTTATTATTATTATACATAATAATGGTATGCATTACATATAATCTGAAGGAATAAGACAAAAGCCTATAAACATAACTGAAAATAGAAATTAAAAGGAAAGTTTAAAATGCTATATTTATTTACAAAATCTAGAGTAAGTGGGATTGAAGAGTAATCCTGAAGCATATGTGACAAAGAAATAATCATCTGAAGAAGAATATAGTCCCTTTCTTTACATAGGGAGAGGTAAAGCCATTATTCCTATATATGCTAGAGGCTAAAACTATTAGGAAGCACAGAAAAAGTGAATGGGATTGTTTTGGATATGAGTTGTTGGTCCAAATTCCCCCTTCTTTCTGGCCATTATAGGCGAAAACACTTAGCTGATGTTTCTAGGTTCTGGCATGCTGCTTTGACCCAGAGAAACTCCCTCCATCTTTCACTGTAAAGATTAAGACCCTAATTATTTAAATATAGAGAAATTCATAAGGTGTAGTCAAGGGTTCTCCTCATATACCCTTGGGTTAGCCACTTTGCCTTAGTGTTTCTTACTGCCTTCCTCGTTAGAGTGAACAAGAGAAACTTAGTTTCTGGGACTTTTTTTAAACCAATGGTTTGGTTTAATGCATTCCCTATTTAGTATTTCCCTTTAATTATATCATTCTTACCCTTGAAAAACTTCCAGTGTGTATTCAGTAAACCACATGGTAAATACACGATCTATAGTCTGTAATAAATTCTTTCCTGCTTTCTGTCCTGAAGCTCTGTCAGTCCGTTTTCCTACCACACCATACCCTACCCATCCAGGTTTGTTTCATATAGTGGGAACTCCCAGACACACATATGATATCGTCACTTATTCTACCTTTCTTTTGATAGTACTTGCCTCTTCTATACTCTTCAATAAGTCTACATTCTTTCTCCTATAAAATTGCCCTTACTCCTGAATTTTTCCTGTGTCTGTTTTTGCTGTAAGCCCTGTTAGAAAGATGTGTGCCTACATCCGTCCCTGTTGATACTGTAAATATGCTTTATTAAAAAAATCTGCTGGTCATGGTCACATGCAACTTTATTCCCAGCACCTGGGAAACAGGGACATGCAAACCTCCGTGAGTGTGTGTGCAAGGCCTTTGTGGTTTGCACAGTGAGTGAGAGGACGGAGAGCTATCTAGAGAGACCCTTACTCAAAAGTAAAACAAAATAAAATAAAATAAATCTTCATATGCCTACTGATCTCAGGACATAGTCTTCATAACTAGAGTTTATAAACATTAAGAAAGGAAAAAAATAAAGTATATAAATACAAACAATAGTGTTATGCATTCAATTAGAGTTTCCTCCCCAAATTAATACATACATATATATATATATGTATATGTATATATATATACACACACATCAGAGCATCTCCAGTCTCATTACTAATATAACATATCAGTGTTTATATTTTACAGAGTGCCAAGGTCATGGCCTCAGATGTTAAATCTTAAGTGATGAACCTGAAGGTCGCACTGAGTGTGGCCTACCTCTAGCTAAGTAGGCTCTGAAATATTCTGCTTCCAATGCACAGAGAGAAACCGTGCAGTGATGGATTTTTGTCATCTTTGGAGGCTTTTAATAAAACACCTTGTTAACCTTCTGATTCTCTTTTCTTGCTATTTTTACCCAGGTCTTCAGATAATCTTCCCACAGTATCTGCAAGAAAAGTTTGTTCAGTCAGCTCTGAGCTACATCATGTGCAATGGTGAGGGAGAGTATGTGTGTCAGAACAGCCAGTGTCGCTGCCAGTGTGCGGAGGAGTTCCCACAGTGCAACTGTCCTATTACTGACATCCAGATCATGGAGTTCACACTGGCTAACATGGCCAAGGCCTGGACCGAAGCTTACAAGGACCTGGAGAATTCAGGTACACAGAAAACTAGCATGAATTATCCTGGCCAAGTAAAAACTGCGGGGAGGGGAAATAGAATAATGGCACTTGCTTCTGTTGGAGAGTTTGGGGTCAGGTGTAACAGAGAAAACACAGATTTAGTTTCCACAGAATGAAAAACAGTGGGCATCAGAAAGCATTATGCTTAAATGATACATATCATCTCTGTTGGACTCAGATGACAAAGTAAGACTGAAAACACACCTCTGCAGAGTGGAGAGTCAGAGGGCATTGCATATTTTCCTGAGTCTCTATTTATGTGTAATAAGTGTATATTCATCGTTTGTATAATTATGAATTAATGAATGAGCACACTTAAGTATATAAATATATGTCTGCCTATATTTAATATATATGCACACACATAACTGTATGTATATATGTGTTTATGCATATATAATCTTGTAGATACCCAGACAGCACACAAATTATCAAAACTGAAAGTTACTTTTCTGATAATTTAGATATTTTTTTGCATTTCCTGGCTCAGACTAATGAGCTTCAGGGGAGGAAAGTCAGTTATCCAAGGTCATGAAGAGGATAAAGCCGAAAATTAGATCTTTACGTTCTTGGAGCTTTGAATTCTGTAAGAAATGAATTGTGTAACCGATGCAAATGATTGTGGCATTTCAAGTGTCCATGAGTGAGGATGTGGAGCAGATGGCACAATGATGAAGAGATGGAGTCACTGTGGCCAGTAAAGTCAGGGGTGGCTGTGTTGAAAAAGAAAGAAAGTCTAATTGTCCTTCTGTGCTTCAGAGAACCAGTTCTCACGTTAGCTAGGAGTGATAATCCCAGTGTAGATTAGGGAGCAGTAGCATAAATGCACAAAAAGATTGACATTATAAAGGGAATCAACAGAACCAGATTCTGGTTATCACACTGAGTTGAAGAGAAAAGGGATTGAGATGATGTCTAGGACCTTTGCTTAGAGTTGCATATTAGATAACTTTGTGGTTGTTGGTATCCTTCAACTGAGCTAGAGCACCCAAGAAAATTTGAAATCAAGAAAATGTACTCAGTTAGACAGGATAAGTTTAAGAGTCTCAAGAATTCCACGAATCATGAGACAGATATAGTAAACTTATAATTCATACTTTAACGTCTGTTAATTGAATTAGCTCATCAGTGCAGTGCTCCAGTTTTCAAAACATCTTTATAAGCCTTCTGTCTGTTACAACTACATTAAATGAAGTGTTATGTGCCTTTCCTGGGAGCAGGAAGGACAAGACTCAAAATCTTCCTTGAAGTGACATATGTGTAAATGACAGCATTGGTAATGGAGCTCCTGACTCCATTCACAGCAGTCTTTTCAGTGTATTAATTCTAGTCAACCTTGTAGGCCTGAGCTCCCTCATCTGATAAGCGAGAGGTCATGTTGTTTTCATTTTGAATATCTGAATTTATTTAAGTCTTTGGTCACAAAACCCTTTGATCAAACAAAATTTTACCTCTGAGTCACAGTGTATTATTTTTTAAAAAAAAAGCAGAGTTTTACAGAGTGTCACTTAAAATGTCTAATTGCCATGAACTTGAAATCCCACCTTGCCAGCAAAGGATCCATCAAAATTCTGCTCCAGCAGGGTCATGCAGCTTGGATGAAACTGCTGTGTTTGTTTATGAAGCTTTATCCATTAGTCCATTTTAAATTCTTGGATCTTTAAAGCAAAGAGGTCATCATAGAGGGTATTACAGTGATTCATGGCCTCAAACAAACAAAATGCATTTGACAGAATGCTTTTGCAGAGAAATGCTACTAATTGCTAAAATTCCTAAAGAAATGAAGAGTATCTGCATCAGTAATAAGGAGTTCTAATTCCAAAAGAAAGCTGCAGTGAGTGGCTGAGTAATGGAGCAGAAAGGGAGATGTTGCAGAATAAGAAAATAGTAAAGAGTTGGTCTTGCTCTTTTTCTTTATCATGTATACCTACTCATGGATCTCCTAGACATGACCCTCTGAAACAGCTTCTCATTTAATATAAACCCTCCTACTGTTTTACTCTATTTTTTCTAGTCCTTAGCCTAAATGTCTCTGCTCCTGAAGGAAGAAATAATGGTTGTGGCTTCTTTGATGGCTTCACAATTTCTGAATTTGGATTAGATACTGTTATACAAATTTGACAGATGTGTAAAATGAGATCTTGAATAAGTGAAAGTCCTTTAACTCTTCGGTAGTCAGAATAGGATGTGAATTCTTGTATATCTGAATATCCATCACAAAGTTTCTAAAGGTCCAATTCAGAATTTCCGTTTTTAACAAATTTTCTTTTTCCCCCCTCAATGCCGTGTTGAGAGCGAGTTTAATACTTTGAGTGAGGCTGCAGTTTTAATTGAACTTGCTACTGGCCACTGACCCTGTGCAAGTTAGCTACCTGTTTTGTGACAACCTCTGTAGAGTGGAAGTACCACAGATATACATGTCATAGTTTCCTGTGAAGATCATTCATAAGTTTGAAGTGCTTAGAACTGGATTTGGTATCTGTTGAAACCTAGGCAACTTCTCCTTATGTAAATAAAGTGAACGTATGGACAGGCATGAAATTTCCTTGCATTTTTTTGTAGCAGAAAATAAAATTCTTAGGCTGCAACGATGACTTTTAAGCTTTTACATGCAAAACGATCCGTATATGCTTCATTTTCCCAGAAGTTGAAAATAAAAAACAAAAACAAAAACAAAATGCAGTAGAGGATGGTGTGGCTGAAAATGTGTCAGGGCAAATAAGAGCAGCTCAGGTTTTATGCTTGCCTCTTAAGGCTTTTTGACTGTGTTATCTTTAGAAAAATCACTTTGTCAGTCTGGGTTTTAGTTTCCTTGTGTATGTATGGAACAAGAACGATGAGCTAGGTGATTTCTTAGGTTGTATCAAACTGCAGTCTGAGATGGTGCTCAGAAACTCATATACTAGGAACTAGGGCTGAAACATTTACCAAGGGGACCCTTACCATCTCTTAAATTGTAGTTTTTCAGCACTGGAGATGATGTTACATGGTTTACACCAGGACTTCAGATAACAGTTGAATCTGGAGTACAGAATTTCACTTTCTTCAGTTTTCCATCCAACCTCTGTAACACATCAAAGAGAAAGATACAGTTGGGTGCTACCATGTTTTTAACACCACTCTGGATCTAGTAAAATCCTGTATTTCAATGAGAAATCAGGCACTTGGGTGTGATCACTTAGCAGGCAACAATATCTGATTAGAATTTATCAACATGGTTTCCTTTACATTTATTTTCACAGTTACAATTCCACCAAAAGCCTGCAATACTGATTTTCTATGTAGATCAGATAAAAGCTTTTCAATTT
This sequence comes from Microtus ochrogaster, assembly GCF_000317375.1. Taxonomy (NCBI): domain Eukaryota; kingdom Metazoa; phylum Chordata; class Mammalia; order Rodentia; family Cricetidae; genus Microtus; species Microtus ochrogaster. Next base: position 1,631,805 of record NC_022016.1, read on the forward strand.
TTAACTTGATAATAATAATTTAGTTCAAAAGCACTGTTAAGAATGAATACAGAGAGAATGTATTTTATCTTGGTTTCCCAATGCTGGAAGTCTGGGGAGACATATGTTAAACATAGATGCCTTATACAGAAGATCTGCAATAGAGATAAAATGTTAGCACAACAGACTTTGGAGTGTTATACTGACCTCAGGCAAATTGCAGGGTCTTTCATTGGCTGAGGGAGCTAAGTTTCAGGAAGGAATTCAGGACTGACTAAAAACTGATCTGCAGTTTTTAAACTTTTTTCTTGGGAAGACTTTTTCTCCCTTTCTTAACATTCCTTAATTGTCCGTAATGCTTTATGTACTACATTTCATTATCCATTTGCTGGTTAAAGGACATTTAGGTTGTTTCCAATTCCACGGTGTTATAAATAGAGCAGAAAAAAATAAAAGGACAAAGGAGGAATTAAATTTTAAAGGACTTCAGATGTTGGCAATAATGCTTACCTCTTCTTTCTTGGTTTGTCTCTTGTTAGATGAGTTTAAGTCATTTATGAAGCGTCTCCCAAGCAACCACTTTCTGACCATTGGTAGTATCCACCAACACTGGGGTAATGACTGGGATCTGCAGAGTCGTTACAAGCTCCTGCAGAGCGCCACTGAGGCTCAGAGGCAGAAGATCCAGCGCACAGCCCGCAAGCTCTTTGGTCTCAGTGTGCGATGCCGCCACAATCCCAACCACCAGCTGCCTAGAGAGAGGTATGTGCTCCTACTACAACATCTTTGCAATACATGCTACCCTGATTGCTCTGTGTCAGCTAACACATTCTCCTGCAGAAGAAGGACATGTGCTACAGGTAGCATATTTGGGACTGTTTAAGCAAGGTAGTCAATAATACTCTCCAACAATGCTCCTGATTGCATTTGGTCCTTACAACACTGAATTCCACATGCTTCTTATAAACACTTTTGACCTTTTGTATCTATGGCTTCTCCACATACAATTTAACTAATCTCAGACTGAAATTATCCAGACAAAACTGTGTCTCTACTGCACATGCTTAGATGTGTTTTCTAGTCAGTTTCACCTAAACCATGTGATGCAAAGAGTCGCATTACATGAAAAATTACAAGTACCCTAAGGATGATCCAAAATACAGAGGAAGATGTGCATGGGCTGTCTGCAAATGCTATGTTCACTTTATTAAAAGATTTGCACATCCACTGATGTGGCATCTGTGTGGAAAATCCTGAAATCAGTTTCCCAATAATAGCAAAGGACACTGGACAATGACGTTCAGCTTTGCATTGTTTGTGCTGTTTCTCAGCTATCTGACTGAGAGAGGCTCCAACACTGGTCCCAACCACTATATGGTACCATTTTGTTTACTTAAAATATAATATCTATTCAATTTAAAAATACTAAGTTAGGAAAATGTGCATCTCTTCTTAATGGTAAAGAAAACGGGCTGACTAATTAACCAGTTAATTTAGGTAGCAGAGGGTCTTTGATCAGGACCTCGAGTGGAGTAGAATAAATGTACCAACCGGTAAAAATTTTAAGGAGGCTCATACAGGCCAGTCCCGTGAGTACATGATTTTATCCAGAGATCCAGTACCTCCTTAAGTTCAGAGTTGCTTCCTCTGCCTAGTTTGGTCCCAGCCTTGCTTTGTCTGTAACACTTGCTCTGATAGCCAGTGGGAATAAACAGATGGGATTTACCCTCTCGTGAAATTTTCACTTTTTCTCAGGGACATGCAATGAAGAAATCAGGATTCAAATTTGCTTGGTCAAATTCCATCCTTGACAATTTTCAATCTGCAGTTGTAAGTTTATTTAGTAGTCTCTTCAGGGTTGCTATGAGACTGTCAAAGGAGGGCAAGAAGGCAAGTTGGACCATAGGGGTGAATTCAGGTGTGGAGCCTGATTCAGGGCAGTTTATCCAGAGCACTTCTCTTTCCGTTCGTTTCTTACTAGAGGGAGGATCTTGCCTTTTATGTCATTCAGAGGAAGAAAATCCACATTAAAAAAAAAAAAGATTAGATAAGTTTGGGGATAGAGAGGTAGCTTAATGTTTCATAGTACTTTTTGCTCAGTAGCATTCAAATTTTTTACCTGCAGAGCAAGGCAGCCATCTGCAACACACATGTAATGTTCACTCTAATCAGGGTGGAGGCAAGAATGGTGACATTTACTGGGGCTATTCTAGCTGAGAAAACACAAGTCTCAAGTTTAGGGAATCTGCCTCAAAGAAATGGAAAAAGAATGATTGAGGAGGGTAACTACTTTTGGCCTGTGCATATATACACAGGTATGCACACCTACCTTTGGGTGGTATACAGGCACACACACACACGCACACACACACACACACACACACACAAGAACATACACCAAGAAAAATCAAGTCAGATGTACATAGCGTAGTCTAAGTTGGACACATAGTTGTTTTGTGTTTGTGTTTATGTGTGCATTTGTGTGTGTGCACATATTCATTTTCTGGTGTACAAACCAGAAAACTGAAGTTCAGAGAGGTAAAATCACTAACCCCAAGCTACAGCTACATATAACTGGTTCACAAATGAGGCTGATTTCTGTCCATATGGAATATGTGGATATGTACAAGGACATTTTTAATTACCACATGGAATGATATTATACAGGACAGTCTCTAAAAAATTATCTGGTTGCAAAAGTCACTGAAAATGAGATATAGCCTATATGTTATAAAACAAAAGTCAAAATGGCATTTAAATCTATAAACCTCTATTTGTTCTCTGTAATGTCTGTTGCACTAACACACAAGACAGCAATTAAAAAGCATTATATTCTTGACAGTTCAAGCTGCTCATCACAATCTGAAACTTTCTCCTCACATTTTTGTACACTCATATCTAATGTTGCTTCATCTGTGAAGTCTTTCCTGACTGCATACAAAATGTTCCTAATTCTAAATTTCCCTTTATCTAAAAAAATACTTTTTAAAATGTACTTCTCCCTCTTTCCCCCATTATGCCACATATCCTTATATACTAGTGTGTGTGTGTGTGTGTGTGTGTGTGTGTGTGTGTGTGTGATCTTCGTTTGCCCCAGACACTCCAATTCTAAGTCCATTCCATTGTTCCTACTTTGTAATAACCACTTTGATAGTGAAATTGATTTTTTTTTTTCTGTCAGTTACTGATGTGTTGCTGTTCTGTTGAACCACAGACTTGGAAAAGGGTCTGTTCACAAATTGACTTCCCTGTTGCATGCAGCAGATGCCCAAGCTGCCACCATAAGGGAATCTCTGAAGTAGAACCATTCAGATTTATCAGGACTGTGGCAGGTGACCAGCCTGAGGCACTATTTGGGGCTCATAAATGAATACAGTCCGCAGTGCTATGAAAGATAGCTGTTACAGGAGGACTGGGGAAATGTTCTGTTGGGAATCAGAAAATAAAACTTTCCACAGGTGGATATTAGTTTGTCAAGGTTATTTTATCCACATCCTACAGACTGGGTGACTGAAATAGTAGAAATCTATGTTCTTATATCTGGATGCTTAAACACAGGCTCTGGCAGGGTTGTTTCTTTTGAGGACTCAGTGCCTTGTCTTTTCCCTGTGTTCTCACATGATCTCTCCCCCACATACACGTGTGTCCTCATCTCCTCTGCTTTAGGATCACAGTCTCCCAGGATTGTCATCTATCCCTAATGAACTTATTTCAAACTAAAAACTGCCTCTGAAGACAGTGATGTTTTTCAGTACTGGAAAATCAAGAGTTTAACATATGCATTTGTGGGGAGGTTAGATTATCCAGCCCATAACACTCTAAATCAGTGGTTCTCAACCTTCTTAAAGCTGTGACCCTTTAATAAAAGTTCCTCATGCTGTGGTAACCCCCAGCCACAAAATTATTTTGTTGCTACTTCATAACTGCAATTTTACTATTGTTACGAATCACAGTGTAAGGAAATCTGGTATGTGACCCCCAAAGGAGTCGAGAGCCATAGGTTGGTTGAAGATCACTGCTCTCAGGAAAAATGATTTGTGTCACATCTTTAGAGGAAGAAAGTATATGCCCTAAGACTAACCAAGTAGGTGTAAACCTGAGCCAAGCCTTCAATATTTAGCCATTACAAGAGTGCACATACATCTATCAATTTTTTTGAGAGTCACTGAAGAAATTTCAAGTTGAAAGACACTGGAGAAGCACACATTAATTAAATGTGAAATCTGCAGAGCATAGACCATGACTGACATACTGGTCTGGGGAAGACACAAAGGGAAAGGTGCCAAATGTGCATTAGAAGAGTTAACAGGGAGCCTGAACGTAAGTGGTGAATTTGACTGTGCCTTAGTATTTATTAGTGAGGCTGGGGAATCTTGGAAAAATTATTTCAGGTTTCCAGAGCTGTGCCTTGAACTTTGTTCTGCTTGTGGAAGTGGCCAGGTAGAGATCCCTAGAAATATCACAATGTTCCTGGGATCTTTAAAGAGAACTCTGGGTGTTGTCCTGCCCTCCTTAAAATTCACCTGAATCTTGACAGACATTACTCCCACTCTTGCTAGGAGTGTGGCTGGAATCTGCAATTGACAAGGCAGTTATGTTCATACATGGAAAAATAAATGCTGCTACTGCCGAGGGTGGGAACATACAAAACGAGGCTCTGAAGCCTTCCCGGGGAGCTGAACTTCTTGGCCTGGCTGTGGGCTGCTTTCTGACATCTGAATCAGAGGCTTTTAATGAGCATTTCTCAGACTAGCAGGGTACCTCTCTGCCAAAGAGCAGTGTCAGACAGAGGTGATAGCAGTGAGAACCTTGAGCCACCTCTAGCTGAGCAAGTTTACGTTTGCAAATGAACTGATTGCTCAGCTTCAATTTGTCTGCTTGTTGAGCTCCATAGGAGTTGAGTGCTCTGAGCAGGTGCTGCCATTGCAACAGGTGCCACTGAGATTTTTACTTGTCTCACAGAAGGCTGTCATTGAGACAGGATGGGGGACGGAAGGGCATAGAATATTTACTATACACAGATAGGTCAGAGTAAGGTCTGTCTGCCATTTCCTAGTCATCAGGTTTTGTGTAAGTACCTGTACCTCATTTGTGATACTGTATAATGATAATTGCCATTAGGTTAAGTATGAGGATGAAGATTTTTAAAATTTAAAGGTCTAGCAAATTACTTGATACCCGTCAAACACGAATGAGAATTCATTTAATATGTAAGATCTGTGTGCCTGAAAGTCTCTTTTCTTACATGAATTAACTGTTTCTCTCACCACAGTTTCATGAAATAGGTACTGGTACTATTCTCCTTTGACAGATAGAGCCACTGGGGCATAGAAAGTTTAAAGATATGCCAAAAAACCCTCCCATTATTATTGATATTTCAAGTATGTTGTTTACTTTTTAGTGAGAGGCTAACTGTGGGTATTTAGAAATTGACTTGATGAAAGTTTATTAACAGGCTATTGGGCAGAAGAGATGTTTTAGCTATCACTTGATGCAAAATAATCTACTTCAAAATTTAATGTCTCAGAACAGTAAATTGTCACCATTCATGTGTAGGTCAACTTGGTATAGTTGGAGCGATCTCAAATTGGCTGAGGCCAGTGTCCTTGGGTAACTTCCATCTGCGGACCTCCAAAGTAGCTGTCTTCCATAGCTGGCATTGAAGCTGATTGTCAGCTGGAGGCTCAGCTGGGGCTGTCAACTAGAATGCTTACCCATGCCCTCTACATGTGTCGTTCCATCTTCGATAGCATGGCAGCTGGGCTCTGAACAGAGTACCCTGAGGACAAAGGAAGTACTAAGATTTCCACAGCCTAGCCTTGACAATGACAAAGGATAGCTTGCATTACATAATATTGCATTGAATATTATGAGGATATTCTAGTGGTGAAACACGTCACAGATCTCTCCCCTGTCAATCTCTTCTCCATTTCACATGCTCTACTTCAGTAGTAGGATCTGATGAAGGAACCAGTCCACTGGCAGGACTGCATAAATCCAACACAGTATCCTCACAACTTTATATGAAACCTCAAGCATGATGGGAACATCATAAATATTTGGATGAATAATGACCAGCAACCATAACCTGGAATTGGTATGGTTGGACCCCTGCCCTTTCAGTAAGCACGGGATCTTGAAAGAGAATGTAACCTGCTCATTTCAACATTTCCATGACATTGGATACAATAAGCATGCCTAATTTGGAAGGCTGTCAAATCAGGGAAAGTCCTTTTCATTAGCAAATTTTGTTCTTTCACAGTTTCATAGTTGTACGTTATTTTGGTCTCTCATTCTCCTTTCTGTCCCTACCAACTTCTTCTACTTCTCATGAATCTTTTTCTCTGTTCACTAGTTTTAGCGTAATTTAGTTTCCTACAAAATTTAACCAGAACCATCTATGTAATCCTGAGTTTGCAACTAACCACTATAACCTGGAGGCTCACTAGTGGGTATATAGCTAGATATCGTTCTTCTCCCTCGCCCCAAATCTGTTGGTTGCCAACAGGGCAGAAATGTGGTAGGACTCCTTGAGTTCTTGGCCACCTCATAGCTGACTTTTGGAAAGAACTAATGCCTGTGGGCTCTGCAGTATGCATAGTTTCCATGATTTATGGCTGCCATGGTTTTCTGTGTCTTGTTTAGAAGATGCTATTTTACAGCCCCTTTTCCAATTCTACAGATTTTGCATTCTCTCCGTCTCCTTCTCCAAAATGTTCCTTGAACCTTATAGGGGTGGTATAAATTTCTTCCTATGGCTTAACACTTAACCATTGTTTATTCTCAGAATTTTATGGAACCATAAATCACTGCAAGATATTTCTGTTTCAGGCTGATAATACTCTTTCTCTATGGATATTAACATATATATTTATGAAGGGATTTAATGATATGCCAATTGATCTAAGAAGCTTTCTAATGTGCTCCTAAATCATGGCATTTAGGCCAGACTTACCATATTAGACATAGGCCCTCTTTTGTTGAGTAAGCCCCCAAACCAATAAGAAAGTAATTAGTTATCTCCATAATAGTGATACCACCATTATGTCGATAGACATATCTTTCCTGGATGGTTATACTTATAATACATAAGATTCACAACTGTGTTGTGGTGTAATTACCCCACATTCGCCGGAATAACACAATAGGATTAGGTGTTATAAAAGACATTGACATTTAGTATAATTGAAGATCAAAGAATCTACAGCAGATATGGAGAGTAAGATTATTATTAATAATAATAATGAAAGCAATAATATAATAATAGCAGTAGTACAGAATAAAGCACTTAAGCTAATTAACAAGTGGGCATAATGTAGCAGATAACAGAACTCATTATGGGCATAGCTTTTGGCATCAGACTGTTTAGGTCCAAATCCCAACTCTGTTACCAAATAGTGACTTTGGAATGAGTTACTGTCATCTTTGTGCCTCCATTTTTTAAGATGTAAAATGAAGCTAGTAATATTCCTACATCATAAGACAGTTCAAAGGATTATTTTTTTCCCACATTAAAGACTAATAGTGACCTTAATAAGCAAAATTATCAAGACAACACTGACATTTTACCTATTAATTTCTTATAACATCATTACTACCTAATAATACTGAATGGTAGTAGGTAGTACGGACATGGTTTGCATCTTATTCTCTTGCTATCTCTAGGCAGTAGGTGCTATTGATCCATTTTATAGACAAAAAAACTGACAATTCAAGAGATATAATTAATTTATTTTAGATAAACTACAACTGAGCAGAAAGTTTAGAATAATCATGCAGGCTACCTAAATTGTCTGGATAGAAAAGTTCCTTCGGCAAATATGGAAAAGCCCATATTTTTTATGAAGTGTAGAGTACAAAGAGAGACCTGTGTCTTGGTTGAGATACTCTGGCTGCAGTGTGGTGATCTCAAAGTCAGATTTGGAGTTATAGCACCATGACTAGAAGTGTGGTGAACCACAATTCAGTCTTATTGGTGCTGGTACTATGACTTAGACTTAGAAAAGAGCTCAGTGATAAGGCTTATGGTGACTTTTCAGGTGGGCAGCTTTGAATGAAGCTCTGAATCTCAAGTAAGAATGGGGCATACAAATTCTCTAGAGCAAAAGCAAGAGGCTCGGCTCAATGCAGGCTAATGGGACAAATGCTTCCTGAATAATTACTATGTCCAGGGCTTTGGAAGTGCCAAGATAAATAACACTTCTTCCAGCATAAGGTCCAGTCCAAGAGCATAATCAGATTGGTTCTACACCCAACCACTATGTCTTTTGGAATTTCTTCATGTGTGAAGTTCCATATCAAGTTCTTCCTATTCTGTGGTGGATTTTCGTTTATTTCTTGGAGGGCTGGTTCTGGTTTCAGGCCCAAGTACTGAAGTTGGAAGTATGAAGAAAAACAGGTTCATAGAAAAGTTTCTCACCCTTAAGCAAGCATTGCATTATGCAGTTAAAAAGGAGATAAGAGATTGATTGGCATTTGGTTATTATTGTTAGATTTTGAGACTTTTGATTCTTTGAGCACCTCCCAAAAAATAGGGTCTGAATACCAAGACCACACTAAATTCAAACTTTGAGGAGTCCTGCTTCTGCCTCTGGAATACTAGCATTACAAACATGCACTGCCGTATGAGGCTCAGTTCTTGGTTTTCACACATTTAAGATGGGAATCATTACTTCTGGTTACCTCAGAGAATCATTCTTGTGCTAAGCTCAGGTTAGAATTTGTATGTGGACTTCTTAAAGAAACAGGGCTGTGTAAGTAGGGTGTACTTGAATCCAAACTGCCAGGGAATAGAAAAAGATTGAGTTAAGGGCCAGTTTAACATTGAATAGTTAACACCTGTAATCAGTCACTAGTGTCAGGCAGTGTCTTTTGACCCCAGCTTCTTATAATCATTTTATAGTCCTATGGGGTAGTATTAATATACACCTACTCCCTCTCCTTCTCTTTTTCCTTTAATGAATGAGGTCATTAAAGCACAGTGATGCTAAATTGTCTGGTAAAGACTTTTTTTTTTTGCCAACTAAGAGACTGAGTTCACTCTTATAACACTGGTACTATGCTACCAAGCCTTGAGAAGATACTCAGAGATATTTATAAAGAGTTTGTTTTCAGTGCTGGGATTTGCTTCATATTGCAAATGAAAGAGGGAGGAACTAATGATGAGGAAATGAGGGCAGGAAAGAATTGGAGTAAAAGAATTGGAAAAGTATAGAGGGAAAGAAGGAAGTGAAAAACAAAATTTGCATAGCAGCCAACCACTCAGGAAATGCTGAATTCAGGTGTCCTCTATGAAAAATGGTAAGTGTTAACTGACCATCTGTTCTACCAGACTCGTGTTAGTCTCTGGGAGGTAGTTAAAGATAAAAACAAAGCCCTTAAGACATCACTGTCTACACTGGGTAGAGTATGAAGGACAGTATTTTGTAAATAAGGTAACTGAGCTCAAGTCCGGTTATGCAAACGTTTCAAACTCCTGTTGCACCACATAGGAATAAGGAGAAAGAGAGAAGGAGGATGATTAAGGGAATGATACAGAGAGGAGTAAGAGGAAGAGAAGAAAGAAGAAAGAGGGAAAATAATATGGGGGAGCAGAGTAGTTTCAACAACACTCTAAATGGATATAACTGATTTTTTGAACTTATTAAATTTAGTAAAATGAAGTGACATTTTTACCAGGTACGGGTATTTGATTATGATGTGACTTACATACTACTGTTACTTGATTGTTGAAGATGATTATGTTGTAAAGTAAAGCAGAACAATGGGAGATTATTTATTGAGGACATGCAGCATAATTATTTGCATTTCCCAATGACTCTTGGTCTTTGGTTTATTTTTATTTCTGGCCTTGACCTGGTAGTGCAGGCCATAGCCAAGCACAATGTAATTACACATTGTTGAAATAAAAATCTCTTGGAGACATCAACCTTAGACTCTTGTCCTGGGGCCTTGGCTTTTGAACCCTTGTCAGCTTTTAGCATACTTTTTATTCAATTTGGTCTTTAATTGGTGTCTGTGGAAGGATTCTGGCCACCAGAATAATTATTATCCCAGTTCCAATGACTCTTTATATCTACACTGATTCCCACCCTTCTCTTTGAACTTCTATATCTCTAGACAAAATCTCCAAAGACTACTGCAGTGGAACACAGAGCCTTGGTTTCTTGTATTTGATGGAACTCAAGTTAGTTTGCTATTTATTATAATAACAGTCTAAATAGGCCAACCTACTTATTAGGTATGTGACCTTCAGAAGTTTCTAAATCTGCCTGAGTCCTCTGCAGTCAGGATTAGAGCAAGTATCACACAGAGTCATTGTCGAGTGAAATTATATGACAGCTTTCTGTAACCTGTAAGAAATACGCAGATGTAATATGAATGCAATCACAAACAGAACATTACTCACCCAGAGAGCAGTGCTTCTCCATCTTGCTGATGAGGATTTTAGTAGATTCCTCATATTGTGCTGAAACCAACAATAAAATCATTTCATTGTTACTTCATAACTCTTATTTTGTTGTCGCGATCCACAGGAAAAAGAACAGTGGCCTGAGTGTGGCTAGAGATTCTGTTTCTGATGTGGGAGTGTCATCTATCTGTTGCTTTCATTGGCTAATTAATAAAGAAACTGCTCGGCCTTTGATAGGCCAGCCCTTAAATGGGTGGAGTAGACAGAACAGAATTCTGAGAGAAAAAAAGCAGAGTCAGGCAGTCGCCATAGCTCTCCTCTCCAAGATAGATACAGGTTAAGATCTTCTGGTAAACTATCACCTCGTGGTGCTACACACATTATTAGAAAAGGTGGGTGGTCCTTGGACTTCCCACAGGTCAGGGAACCCTGATTGCTCTTCGAGCTGATGAGGGGGACTTGATCGGGGGAGGGGGAGGGAAGTGGGAGGCGGTGGCAGGGAGGAGGCAGAAATACTTAATAAATAGATAAATTAAAAAAAAGAAATGGGTTAATCAAGATGTGAGAATTAGCCAGTAAGAGGAAAGAGCTAATGGGCCAAGCGTGTTTAAAAGAATACAGTTTTTGTGTAATTATTATCGGTAAAGCTAGATGGTAGTCAGGAGCCCTCCTGGGTGGCATGAAGCGGCCGCCGCTCTATCAACATGTTTCTCCTTCTGAGATGTGGGTGTTTCTTTTGTATAAGTTAAAATATGAGCCTAGCGCAGTGTAATCCTATAATGAAGATGAGATAGAAGTTAGGAATCTTAGTCCTGTGGACTTTGACAGGCCAAGACAGATGACTGCCATTTACTCTCAATATAAGCTTGGCTCAGTATTTAGATATCCAAATTTTAGTTGTGGTTTTAGAGGTAAAACTATGCTCTTACACTCAAATCCAGCAATAGAGCATTTAATGTGGCATGCTTAGCACATGACAAAGAATAAAAATAAGTGAGTAAGTAAGCAAATAAAAAGAAGGAAAGACTCCTAACGAGATCTAGATGGAGTACAAAAGTTGTTAGTTAATTGGAAAAGAAGTAGAAGAGTAGAACTAAAATTAGAAAAAGTAGAAGAGATGTGTGCATGCTCTACACATGCCCTTCAATGTGTACATTGTTACATTTAATGAATAATTTTATTTTAATTTATAATGTATAGTCCTTATCACTCTTTTAAAAAGTGAGCCAAATTCTAAAGGTGCTTGTGTATTCAGTCTGACATTCCATAAGCTTCATTACACAAACAGTACAATTATGAGAGATTTCCCACATTAATTTATTCAGTTTAGAGCCATAAGAAATAATCTAAATATTTTTTTTCAGAATTTTTGTGAACTCTCCAAATCTTTCTCTGTTATTTTTAATTTATTTAAATAAATGGCATTATCATTAGTAACTGATCTATTATATCAAATTTTGCTGCATAGTTCAAATGAGCTTTTCTATAGGGAAAAAAGCAATTCAAACATTATTGATTTATTTTATTATCTCTGTGGTATCATCAAAGCAAGATTAATAAAAGCTCAAAGACAGAAATTGGGGTTCAACCTGAGGAACAGAGAAGCAAAACAATCAGTCATTGGCTTTTATCTTGACCTCAATCAGAAAATGGTGAACCTGTGTCCAGGAACCCTCAGAATAAGACTGTGGCTAAGAGCTGTCCCCTCCTTTTTTTATAACACTCTCTAGTTCTGGGATTGAAGGCATGCACCACTGGTTTCTATGGCAAGCTAGTGTGGCTATGGGGATTAAGGTCTATGTCACTGTTACTTGGTCTGTAAGGCTAGTCAGTGTGATTGTTTTGATTTTCTGATCCTCAGGCAAGCTATATTTATTAAAATATAAATGAAATGTCACTACATCTTCTCTTTTTGTCTAAAATTAAAAAAGAAGACTATAAGAAAACTGTGTACAATACATACAATAGCAATATACAATATATACAGGCAATAAATACATCGATAATATCTAGTCCATTTGTATTTAACAAATTCAGAGAAAATACTTCATATTTTTCTTATCTTGGTGAGTCCAAAGTCTTGTATCTAATTGATTTTCTATGATGACTTGCTTTCTGCATTGGGTAAACAAGGAAAACTATAACTATAACTGTGTAGTCTTCAACTTTCTCATAGACCCAAGAAAGAAACAGTATTAACTGAGTAAGCAGAAAGTACCAGCAAGCGACTTCCAAAAAGTATAAGTAATGTCAGAAACAACTGACTACCTGGACAGTCACCCAAAGTTTCTCTGCAACACTGGGACATCCATCTTTGGCCCACAGGCCTAGCATATCTGACAGACTTTTCTATGAAGTAGTAAATTGGAAAGACTGTTTTGCCTATATGGGCAGTTTCTGAGTCACTTGTTTTCCTGCCTACCTATATTCTGCTTTTTTATTAACTAATGGTAATAAAACATATTCATAGCATATAGAGGGCATCCCATATCATATCATAATACAACTGATATAAGCAGATCCAAGACAAAGCAATCAAGAGCAAGAGCATTCTGAGTGAAATGAGCATCATCTACCTGTTATCTGATGGAAGACAGGGGGTTAATTTTCTGGAAGTATCTTTCATAAAGGTCAGCTGTGAGAACCTTTCCTACTGGGGGTAGACACTTTTTATTCTAAGTTCTTCTTTTGTAATATTTAGATGATTTTTCTTTTCTTTTATTTTTGTTTTTTTCAAGATAGGCTTTTTCTTTGTAACAGGCCTAGCTGTCCTGAAACTTGCTCTTGTAGACTAAGCTGGCCTCGAACTCACAGAGATCTGCCTGCCTCTGCCTCTTGAGTGCTGGAATTAAAGTTATATGCCACTATTGCCAGCTTAGAAGATATTTTATTAAATTCTTGAGAATTTTATATATTGTATTCTGACCATATTCATCACCATGCCCCAATTCCTCTCTTGTCCATTCATGCCCCATACCCACCAAACTTTATATACTCATTTTTCCTTTAATCTGTAGAGTCCAACTTGTGCAGCCCATGTATTCTTGGATGTACCACCATACTGGAGCATGGTTGACCTACCCGCCACTAACATGTCTTTGGAAGCAGTATGTAGTCAATCCTAGTGAGCAATCATCTGTATGTCCTAACTATTCTCATCTGTAAAACAATATAATATCAGTAATTCCTCCACAGGGCCACTGTGAGGTTGATTCAAGATATGAAGGTGGTTTTCATAAGCACATAAACAATGGTCAATACATACCTGCACCTTTTGCAATTCCCTTTACTGTTATTAAAGTTGTATCTCTGTGCTGATATAGAATTATACAGAGATTAAATGCTTGATGAAGAACTGTCTTCCAGCTTGTTGGTTGTTGATTGCCCTAGCTGTCAAAGATGGTGATTCCCTCCCTTGTCAGTAGATATCCTTATCCTCCAGATAGTCTGTCTAAGAAGGACGTTCCAAAGATTTTTGCCTAAGCAGCTGCACATTGCTTTGTCTTCCTGAAGGTAGCATTCTTACTGAGAGGGGGCACAACTGCCACCAGCGGCTGCCAAAGTAACAGCAGGAAAATACCCAAGCCCTGTTATAACTTGGGAATAAATTTGTCATGTTTGGTTTAGGGTCATGTCTAATTTTGAAGAATGAACATCTCCAAGACAACAGCCTCCAATATAAATATAGATTATTTTCAAGTTTAAAAAGAGCTTTGTACATTGATGGTTATATCTATTCCTTATAACAGTCTGTGGGAAATAAGAACAAAGTTTCATCTCCTCATTTATGCTAAAAAGTCAAAGTTGACTTCAGTTTCTGACTTGCTCATGATTACGACATATGACTTTCTTCTATTGATATCTTGCTGAGGTCTAATCCTCTATAATTGCCTCAAAATGATTTGCATTCATGTTTGCACTGAATCATTTATTCCTCCAACCAGTCTTTCACTTGAGAGATCTTTAGGGCATACCTGCTAAATTCCAGATGTTATGCATATTTTAGAAAGTAGTACTGAAATTGTGAACAATACAGTAGATACTATAATTGGAAAATAATCTGAAATATATTTATATAAATATATTTATATATATATATATAAATATATTTATATATATATATATATATTATTTAGTGACATCCTAAAAGTTAATTGACCTCAAAATTTAAAACCACATGTTATTCCTGGAAAGAAAGCTAAAAGATCTTCTAACTCATTGCCATCATTTTATTAAAAGGTAAAACAAAATAGAATAAAAACTGTCTCCACTAAAGTAACTGAATTGTATTTGTATTGATGTGTATTAAATTATTGTACATCTAGAAACAAAAATGACAGATGCACAGTCTTAAAATTTTCATGAGTTGGAGTCTGACTGAAATATATTTAGATATGGTTATATCTTATGAGTAAAAATCAAATCATTGGCTCTAATAGCCCTAATCTTTTGCAATCCATGAAGGTAAATACATGTTTAAGTTCCTTCTAGTGATTTGAGGTTATAGGACCCAGGTCATCATTCTCTTTTTGTTTTTGGCTAGGAATCTCTCCAAGATGATCTTTGTCACTGTCCAATACTTTTAAACTATCCCACCCTCTTCAAAGTAGTGAATAGCATGCTTACATAGGTTCAGATGCCTCTGACTTGAAAATTATTTCCTCTTAAGTAAAACAACCAATTAGAATAAGTCCTTCCAGATAACCTCTCTATCTTTAGGTTCCTTATATAAATGAATGCAATTACTGAGATGACAGCTTATCATAATAACAATGATAGGAGATTTAATTGGGAAAAAATGCAGAGGAAGGAAGCATATTTAGAGTTTTCCCTCATATAGGAACACAGCCAGCTTACAACAGAATAGGAAAGAATATTCAGAATATTTATCTTTCTATAACAAACTAACCCACATTTAAGGCCTTAAAACAAGAATTATTGTCTAAACTCAGGATCCGTTGATTAGAAATTCATACCTGGATTGTCAAAGTAATTGTTCTCTACCTACTGTCGACTGTAGCTCTCGGTTGTGTACAACTAGTAGCTGGCCAGTCATGGAGAGTCCAATAAGGCACCAATGGTACTTAAGCAGAGATGTCAGAAGGCGGTGTTTTATTGACCAACAGTTTATTTTGGGTATCTCTGCATGTGGTCCTTGATCAAAAAGGCCAGGCGGTTCAGAATGGTCTCTGAGCATCACCAAGTGTTTTTCCAAGGGACAGAGGTGGAATCAGCTGGCTGGTTCAGTTCTGAGTGCTTAAGTCATCTGTTCTGCCTCATTTTATTAGAAAAACCCATGGCAAATCTAATGATTTTCAAGAAGATAAACAGCCTCCTGTCTCTGTAAGAAGTTTACATATAGAATACAGTTTTCATTTTTCTCTTTTAATCAAACAACCCATATTACAACAGAAGGGAGCACATTCCTTATGGGCCTTGTGAGAAAACATTTTCTAACATAAAATTGAACTTAGTTACTCAAAATTATTTTTAGTGAATTTATCTTAATATTTGAACTTATTGTTAAATGTTTCACCAAGGTACATATTCTGTTGTTTGTTTTAATAATTATTGTTTTCCTTTCTTGGCTTTTCTGGGGAATGAGTATAGGGGATGGTTTCACATAAGCTGCAATCATTGTCTTATTTCGTGGGTAGATATACGGTGTGGGTACCAGGAGAGAGAAAGGACATTCTGCAAGTTGCTGGAGATGTCAATTATGGAAAACTCTCCAAATGTACATTCTACAGTTGAATAAATATCCAGAAAATAATCACTGGGCTCCTGTAAAAAAGGCATGGAGTACTTGAACGTTATGAACTCCTGTCCTTATTGGGAGGGGGGAGCTGACTCACAGTGCTATTTCCTGTCTGCTAAAATTAGTGTCTTCAGGGTCAGTGTTCAGCATGCTTCTAACAGTAAGATTACTTCCTTTCTTTAGTGCAGAACAACCTTGGTGGAATGAACATTCCTTTGGAGAAAGCTGAAAGAAAGATTAACATTGTTATTTTGAGCAAAGTGCAAATTCTTTCTTAAGGGGCATATTTGGATTATAGACCACCAGGTACAATTTAGGTAAACTCAGGCAAATCACTTAATGATTCTAGTCTCAGTTTTCCATCTATTTCATAGTCCAGACCTTACACAAGAATCATTTATATCCGTGATTTTGATGTTCTGCCAGCATAGGCTCCTCAGCTGTTCCTCTCAGAATAAATTGCTACCTTGATAGATCTTGACTACCTGTTTTCTTGTATGCATATGCATGTGTGTGTGTGTGTGTTTGTGAGCACGTGCATGAATGTGTGTTTGTGTGTGTCTTAAAGGTGATAGTTTGGGTGGCAATGACTTATTCTAAGTGTGTTTTAAAGTGTCTTCTTAAATAAAAGGATCAAGTCCACAGATAAATCCAGCATAGCCTGGGGCAGCTGTCTGTCAGTCACTGGAGCCTAAGGATTTCTTCCTAACCATGTGACAATCAAGTTTTGAGCTAGAGGTATTTTGGCATTTCTTATCTATTTATGGAGAAACAAAACTGGCAGTGAGTCCCAACACTCTACTAACCCAAGGGAGCACAATTCAAATGGGGGTGGAGGTTGCATGCCTAAAGCTCATTCTCTGCATTGTGAAATGTACTAAGGCCAGGATCGGCAGGGACATCTTCATTTCCACCAATGTTTGTCATCCTGCATTTGTAGCAGATAGGCCAGTTGACTCACTCCCAGCTGATGTACGACAAGAAAATCAGTATCTCCAGTTTTTCTATATTGTATTTCGTTTGTTTGTTTTTCCCCCACCTCTTTTCCTGTAGCTTGAAAGTTGTTTTTTATTTGGATTAGAATCTAGAGGCTCAGGGGATTGAGTTAGAAATAGAACTGAGTTCTCACAATCTTTGTAGATAGGTCTTTCTTCTGTTTGGTTTTTAATCTTCCTTCAGAAATGTCTTTCTGTGCTGCACCCCACACCCCAGCCTTACATTCAGCCTGCACATGAAGGTGAAGGTGAGATATAGTCTCAATGTTGCAACACACCACTAGTGGTGATTTTGCCATCTCTCCTTCTTTTGTGAGCTTTGGTGTTTCATAATGTTAAAATAACATTTTAATGCTCCCTTTACACAGTATAGACGGAGAAAAAGGGTGAAGATCAAAGTATGAAATACACAAGCAAAAGACCTTAAAGGTTTAATGGTAATGTAAAATGGCTGCTGGTGGTTGTCTACTTTGTGCTATTATTATGAGTATTTTAGTGGGTTAATTTTGCAAATGCCTTATACAATTATTGTGTTCTTACAGCAATGTCAAACCATGTAAATGTATAACAATGTAAAATTTCATTCATTTCACATATATAAATATCAAGAAAATCAAGACATAAGGCCTTGGAGATAGACAGATGGTTTGGGGTTAAGAAAAGCTGCTGCTCTTCCCAAAGACTTATGTTCAGTTCCAAACACTTAAGTGAGATGGCTCACATCCACCTATAACTCCGGCAATAACTGATCATACATCTTCTGGCTTCTGCAAGCACCAGCACACATGTGCCCTTCATGAGTGTGTGTGTGTGTGTGTGTGTGTTTGTGTGCATGCCAGAATTAAAATTAAAAATTATCCTATACAAAGTGGTAAGCACTGCAATCATGTGTATACAAGTAACACTAAGTGGACTGAGCACAATATGTATATATGTGTGTGTATGTATGTATGTATATATGAAATAATAACAATTAAGAAAAGAGGCCAAAATTTCCAAAGGAAACAAGGTTGGGAGTCATCATATCTGAGAGGGATTAAAGGGAAGGAAGGGAAGAGAGAAGAAGATGTAATCATGTTTTAATTTAAAAAGTAAAAAAATAAGCACACACATACCTGTATATATACATGTACACACAATAGAACCCTATCTACCTTCTATGTATGTATGTATCTATCTAGACAAGTATCTATATCATTCATAGCTACATCTATATCTGTATCTATATCTATGTCTCTACCTGTATCGGATCTTATCTGAATCTGTATGAAGATTCTCCATGCCCCAAACTATATTCTGATGGGCATATTTACCCTAGGTTAACTCTACCTTTGTATGAAAAATATTAATTAATTATTAACACTTTAATTTGTAGGCATGAATATATTTTTGCTACAGTACACAAGTGGAGGTGAGAGTATCACCTTCTTTCTACCTTCTGGGTTTCAGGAATTGAATTTAGGTTCTCAAGCTAAATGGCATGTACCTTTGCCCTCTGAGTAATATCATTGGCCCAAATCGGCCGTTTAAAATTAGAGCAAACTCTTCACCTTTTTCATTTCCTTTTAATTTTCATGGTAATTACCATTCATTGTTTTGTGTAGTTGTGGTTGGCTTATCTCTCAGGATATTTCAAATGTGTGCAGATATCTATTCTCTTGCTGATTGACTTCTGCATGATCTCCAGCTTGGGGCTGCAATGATTACTGCAGCAATCCTAATGAATGCCTTTCAGGGTACTGTGGTTTTTTGTTGTGTACATACTAGTGGTGGAAATGCTGGCACACATATGTTAATATGTTCATTTCACTAAATACTTTAGTAAATAATTCCATTCTTTGCTGGACCTCATTTCTTTCCCATCACTGCATAGGGAAGTTGCATTTGCTTTATGTCTTTGCCAATAGTTAGCATTTTTGCTCGATTACTTTCTATCTTTTTTCTTTTTTTGGCCAATTTAAATTCTATCTTAGCTGTTCATCAGAAGTTTTTATCACTAAAATTTTGACATATCTTAATGAGGAACAAATGTAGAATTTCATAGGCTTACTAGCTACTTGTTAAATGAAAGGCCTGCTTCTATCATTTACCAGTCTTCCATTTTTGGTGGAGGCTTGTTCGGGAGCTATGGTGTTTTACGTGGTATCTTAAATTTTTAAAAGTTTTACAACCAGTTCCATAGACTGAGTGTCACATAATTAGCTAAGTCCATTGTCCCTTGTTCCGGAGGCCTGGAATTTCAAAACTAAAGTATCTACACAAATGCCTGAGGAGGAATTCCTGGTCCCTATAACTGTCTATAATAGAAGACTTCACGGGTCTCTTTTGGTCCCCATATATAAAACCACTAATTGCACTCATGAGGACTCCATTTTCTTGGTCTCATCACCCCAAGCCCCACCTACATTGCTTTGAAAACTGAGATGTCAGTTGATGGATTTAGGGGACACTGAGGGCGAAGATTGGAACCTTCCTGAAGCAGGACACAAACAATCTGACCATGGCTTAGGTTAACAATGAAATATTTTGTTGGCTAGATGTACATTAATTCATTGTGTTGTCTCTAAGTTTAATATTTTTTTCTGGGTATGGTTTAATCTTAGCCTTTTTCTGTTAATATTTTTTTACTCTGTGGTAAGTGCTTTAAAGAAAACATTTGCCTTTTTTATTAAATTATTTAGTCCTTGTTGCTTCTTACTTTTCACAGATCTCCCATCATTTATTTTGATTTGATGGAATAGAAGCAATTTTTACCAAATTTCCATTGTTTAATATTAACTCAGCCATCAGCACTTACTGAATTTTTCTTTCTTTCTTTTTTTCTTCTTTTCTTTTCTTTTTTTT
>NC_022016.1:1651891-1656574 GCF_000317375.1 Microtus ochrogaster
TTGTTTTTTTTTTTTTTTCAAAACAGGGTTTCTCTGTAGCTTTGGAGCCTGTCCTGCAACTAGCTCTTGAAGACCAGGCTGGCCTCGAACTCATGGAGATCAGCCTGCCTCTGCCTCCCAAGTGCTGGGATTAAAGGCATGTGTCACCACCACCCAACGAATTTTTCTTTCTTACAGGTTTTTTTTTTTTTTATCATTATATAACTACTGATTTCCAAGGAACCATTTACCATGTGAGCTCAGGGGCGGGAACACAATCCCTCTTTTCATAAGAGATTCTGAACACCTACTGTATGTCTGCAATGTCTATGCCTTCTCTTATCTGACGTTCAGAACAACCATGCAAGGAATATGCTATTGTTCCGTTTCTGTATTGGAGACAACAGAAGCTTAAACAGAACAAGTAATTAGTTCAAGTTTGAATAATGTACTCATTAATACATTTTTTTCTTCTCTGACTCCAATGCCCACGGCTAGTCTACTCTTTCTTTCGAAAGCATTCTAGTGGCAAAGTTCATCAGAACTGTGGAGAATGAGTATCCAGTGATACCAGACTATTAGATTATAATCACTTGGGCTGTTTTAGTATCACGGAAGAATATTTTCACAGGGGACATTTTCAGTATGTGATTATTCTTTGCCCTCAATAACAGCAACTGCTAGTACTTATCACTTCCTTGCACTGGAAACTCTCAGAAGCTTTTCACATTCAGGTTAGCTCTGAAAACAAAGCACAAGGTTGATCTTATGATCTTCAGTAGGTAGGTAAGAGAGCTGAGAGTCAGGGCTGAGAACAGCGACCCGGTAACACTAAGCCTTCCTTTCTTTCTTCGTGGGCACATTTCACATATGTAAGCCGGGTAAGGTGCTTGCCTGGTAAGCATGGATACCTGGCTTCCCTCACTAGCACACATGTTAAGAAAATCCTCCCCTCTTAACTCATGCTCACAGTCCCAGCACGGGAAAGGAAGAGAGAGAGGTGGATCTTGGGAGCTCAGTGAATGACAAGTCTAGACTAACCAGCAAGCTTTTTTTCCCAGTGGGAGACCCTGGTACATGAAATGTGGTGGGCTCCTGAGGAAACACTGGTTAGCCTGTGGCTTCCAAGTGCTCGGGCACACATATGTATTCACACAAACACACATACACACACTCAAACATATATGTGAAAATGTGCCCACAAAGAAAGAAAGGAAGGCTTAGTGTCGAAGAGTTTGCAACTCATTCAAGGTCAAACATCAAAGACCAAATAGTCAGTGCAAATGCAGTTCTGTTTAACTGGTTCCTACACTGTGATCACCAAAGCATTGACCTAGGCTATTGTGCCACTTCAAGTTCAAAACTGGCCCTAGGCTATGGTTAGTCCCCTTTCTCTTCCTCAGTCTGAGACTTTAATCCTGCATATCAACTGCCCAGGACAAACAGCACACTCCAACAGCATCCACATGGGAGCGCCTGCTGCCCTCAGTTCCTTCTTGTGTCTCCGAGAGGCTCTCGCTCCTTCCATCACCTGTCTTCAGTACTTCTATGCCCCAAAGCAAAACTCTGAATTTGAATATGCAGCTGATGTTGTCTGTCACCTCCTTCCAGACACAGAACAGTGTAATTGCAAAAATTGTTTTATAATCCTCCCCAATTAAGTTTCTGACAACCTAATTTCAAAGACCAGGTTGGATTTCTACTTTGCAGCTAGACTTCTTCCTCCTTCCACACTCACACCTGCCCCTGTGCAAGCATGCTTCCACACTTACTGCCTTCACTCCACAGTTCCAAACTAGAAAATGTCCTTAGCACGGCAGGACAGCACACAGCTCTCCTTTTGGTCTTTCCTTCCTCATTTTCATGTGCTGCTCATTGAGGCTCTGAGATCATGTGAAGAACTGAGGAGAAACAGGCTATTAAGACCTTGGAGGAAACTCAAATAGCACAAGGAGTAAAAGATAAATATTTGTTCAGGGAAAATGATGAACAGAATGAGCCTGATGGCTAGTTATAATTAAAACTGGCATAGCCATGAACCAATACTCCAGGGTTCTGATACTACAGACATATGCAAGTATGATCAACATCGTTCTTTAAAAATATGCATAAGCATAGCTGCACAGTTGCACACACTCTCACAAACGTATGTATGTATGTATGTATGTATGTATGTATGTATGTATGTATACATGCTGACATTCATGTGCAAAGTACACAAAGCAGTGCATACCTGATACCTAAGAGTATGTGTCTCCCAGTTTCAGCCTGTTTTTTGGACAGTATACACTTTGTGGAGCCATGCAGCTTTACCTAGATACCAACTACAATGTCAAAAAAAGTACCTAGAAACACACAGGACATAAATAAAAGAATGATTTTTATTTCCACTTTTTTTGTTTCATTTCCTCTCCAATTTTAAAAACATACTTCTATTAAACAAATAGGCCATAAGGATTATAGCTTTCTATTTTAGCCTAGATGCAACCCCCCAACCCCTTGGCACTAGATTTGTGTGATCTCCCCTAAAATGCCACAGGCCAGGCACCACATTCCCAGCTTAGGCAAAACCTCCAATTAAAATCAGCAGGGAGGTTGCTTGAATTAGGAATCCTAGCCAGGGCTCCCCAGCCTGATGGTTCTGAAAGGGAGATGTGAGCCTTTAAACAACGGATGGGAAGCCCTGGGTGGCAAAGCCTCTGTCCTCCAAATGACAAGGGACTCATGCTGTGTCGCTAGGAGACCTGTCAGGTTGCCAGAACTTCCTGGCTGAGGCAAAGACAGGACCTGCAGGGAAGCAGCTGAGGTGTCTCCAGGGTTCTGAGATGGTTTGGATCCACTCTGGGGTTTAGAGGGCAAGCAATATATACTATGATCACTAAGAGTGTGCTGAGATCATAGTTAGAAATTTTGAACTCTGGCCATTTCTATGCTGTGTGACCATGGGTCAGTGACAGTCCTTCTCCGGTTTTATCACCCCTGTCAGTGATGGTGTTATGCCGAAATCTGTGAAGTCCCCCAAAAGCCAACAAGGAGACTGATTCCCGTATGTAAAAGCAAAGAGCCTTTATTTAATGCAAGTTTGCAAACTAGGTCTCTCCGCACGTCCAACATATTGGAATAAACGGAGAGCCCCAAGCACAGTTAGAGTTGGGTTTTTATAGTAATAAAGGTGGGGCTGAGGAGTTTCTGAGGTTCAGGACCCTTGATTGGCTGACATTTATCTAGGGATGTCCTCATGAGTGTGTGCTGACAGGTGGTCCTATCTACAGCAGTTGGAACGTTAGACATTTCCTTTGGATGGTCTGTTCCTGGATGATGCTCAGGTAATCTTAGTTTATGGTCCTTCCTGCAACCAGATATTGCTTCAGGGTAAACTACTGAGACTCAGGCCTCCATTAAACATATAGATGGCTGAGTCTTACTCTGTCAGGTGATAATGGTTGGAAGTAAAGATCATCCTTTGGGTGATCTGTTTATATTTAACTTATCATGGCTGCCTCCTACAGTGTGGAAATCAGAAGCAAATCCTATCTCATGCAGGTGAAAAGATAACTGCTGTGATCTAGAGGTACCATAAAGTTTTGGCTGTCCATGTCATCAACCCAGTGATGTCCAATTGAAAGAGATAGGCTGGTGATTTGAAAGTGTGTGTGTGTGTGTGTGTGTGTGTGTGTGTGTGTGTGTGAGCTCTCTAAGCCACTGTGGGTGCTAGTCAGACAAGCACCAGATTTTACCAGCTAGGAAGTGACCATTCAGCTTCCCGTCCTCATTGCTCTTACTCTCTCCCACCCTCTATCTTCTGTCCTTCTCTCCCTACTCCTCTCCCCTCCCTTCACTCCAACTCCCATCAGAATGAATTGATATGTCATCCAACAGAAAGATGCTGATTTGGCTGCAAATGGAAGGATCTGTGGCTGGATTTCCGGGGACAGAGAAAGGCATTTTAAAACATGGTTCTAGCTGCTTCATACTGACTGCATAAAGGTGGTCTGTGTGAGACCGGTGAGACCCTTCCATACAGAATTGGCCTATTAAGCTGCTTCCCCGTCTCCAACATTGAGGTGGCTGTCACCAGCTAGCCTGAAAAATGGTATTTATAGATCACAGTCCCTCCTACCCCTGGTCCCCATCGTCTCCCTGAGCACTCATCAGACAGTTCCAATTATCTGTGAAAGGAGAAGAGAGACCCCAGAAGGTTCAGAGGAAGCAAGGCAAGTGATAATAGGTTCTTACATGCTCAGACTTTCTGTTATTTCCCCATTCTTTCCATTTGTTTCTCTCCTTATGGCTACTCCTTCTTTGTTCTCCTTGTTGCTTTAATACCATATTATGGTGTATAGCACCCAGTGTACCTATACTAGATGTCTAAAGGTTGGTATTGGAATGGTATTTTCAAGTTCCCATTATCTTCTGCCACACCATGGTGGTGACGCGTGACACTCAGGGGAAGAGTGTATATGAACACTTCCTATCACCATCCGTGACACACAGTAGTACCTACTACTGGCACAGCATGAAATCCCTCCTCTGGCTTGGAGTTCCACCTCCAATGGCAGTTTTATTACTCAGATCACTAGGTGGAGATGGAGAAGATATAGGACATTATCTTGATTAGGCTGATTTACTGTTTGAAGTTGCGTGTATTAAAAAAAAAAACAGTGTGTATACGCATGTGCACACATGCATAAACATACACACACA
>NC_022016.1:1656934-1681785 GCF_000317375.1 Microtus ochrogaster
AAAAAAAAAAAAAAAAGAAAGAAAAAAGAAAGGAAATGAATCACTAATCCACGTCCCAGCCTATGCTGTCAACATTCTCTGACTCTTGTAAGTGATGGTAAATGAACCTGTTCTATCTTGCCCACTCTCATTGTGCCGCATATTCTGCCCAGCAGCTCCCATGTACCCTTCCCCAACATGAAGTCCTCTCTCCCCTCTGTCAGGGCACTTTCCCCTCTGCTTCCTCTTTCCTGGGCCTTGCCCTCCTTCACACCACTTCCCTTCTGGGTCCTGGTGCTGTGTCATTAATGCTCCCTTTGATACAGCCCACAACCTCATGATTATTCCAAGCTCAGGAGACGCAGGTGCCATGCAGCCTGCTAATGTGTCTCAGAGGGCCTCTGTCCCCAATCCCTCCTCCCTGACAAGGCTGGAATCCTAATTCCCCAGCAGCCCCCTTGCTTGTAGCAGCATCACCAGGAACTTTCATCTTTTTATTTTCCTCACCGAGGATTCTGAGAGTTCCACCACAATGAAGCATTGATAGGAGGAGCGGGGGCTGTGATCCCTACAAAGGGTCCCAAAGATGAGACACGAGAAAGGGGGCGCTCTACGGGGTTATAGAATGCCTTGCAGATGGGAACAGAGGCGATCTAAATGGGGTACTGTGCTGTCACTTGGAGAGGGAGTGACAGGGGCAAGTGTGGGCCATTTGAAAGAAGCATTTTGTCAGATGTAACCACGCAATCGCAGCCGCGTGGAGAGCCCCTGCAGCTCGCAAAAAATATCAGATGACTCATACGCCAATATTCAGTCAATGTTCTGATTTGGGAAGTGAGAGCCACACAGCTCATTATGATTCTTGCTTCGTTTCCTGAAAGCTGGGCCTGCTGCTCTCCAGGCTGTAATAGGATTGGTCTCACGAAGCAAAGACCAGAGAGGCCTGCGGCTGTGTGGGCGGATGGTATGGAAAACTAATACTGCACTCTTGTGGGAAAGGGAGAAGTTTGTTTTCTTCTTTTATTTCTTTTCGTTAATAAAACATAAGAAGAAAAATATTAATATTCTTTGTTCGTTCATTCAGCAAACATTTGTAAAGCTATCTATAGTGTGTGCTAGTTGCTGGGGGAAGATGGGTCCCACCTGCCAAACCTGAGGAGCTGGAGGAGAAAGGAGAAAAATGAGGCAGAGTTTAAGTGCAATATCTTGGGGTGTTGTGAGGGAGGTTTCATTACCAGGTGGGGATGGTTCTATGGATTAAATAGGTAGACAGTTTCAGGAAGCTAATTATTCCACCATTTTTCTCAGCCGATAAGCAACTTCTTTAAAGCCTAAGTCAGTCCAGCAGCCATTTCAACAGTATCCATTTTCAAATAACTCTAACAAAATGGCTTCCTTTAGACTTCAGAGCATCCCAGAGAGTGCCTCAGGACCTTCAAAAGAAGAATTATTCTTTGAGATATGAGCACTGTATATTATTACTTTTTGTTTTTTGTAATTGCTGTATGCTAGACTTTTCTCAGCACTTTAAATATATCATCTGAGCAATTCTCGTAGAAGACTCTTGAGACAGACTTTATTATCTTCATTTTAGCAAAGAAGGGCAAGGATTCAAGAGATGCAATGACTCAGTCCTAGGATAGATTTCATTTTTTTGTTGTTGTTTCCTTTTCTTTTTCTTTTTGTCTTTTGTTTGTTTGTTTCGTTTTTTTTTTTTTCCTCTGACTTCAGTTTTGCTTGAACCAACAACATCTTCAGCTTTAGTTTCTACTGTCTCCCCAATGACGTGGGGGTTTATGATTTGGTGATTGTAAGTTAGGACTACCAGTGATAGGGCAGACAGTTTGCTAACATATTCCAGCACAGGATGCTGGATTCAGATGAGCGTCTCTTTACAGCTTCATAGAACTGGAAGATATGAAATATGGACTTCATTATCACTACTATCACAACCCTTTCATGTAGTCTTAAGAGAGGATTTTAATTTTTCCCTTTAAATTTTGGTTTGTTTTTCTTTTTTTTTGTTTTTTTTTTTGTTTTTCGAGACAGGGTTTCTCTGTGGTTTTGGAGCCTGTCTAGGAACTAGCTCTTGTAGACCAGGCTGCTCTCGAACTCACAGAGATCCGCCTTCCTCTGCCTCCCGAGCGCTGGGATTAAAGGCGTGCACCACCACTGCCCGGCTCCCTGTAAATTTAATTGACAGATAATGCCCAAAGCAAAGTGAATGTGTCTGGAGACTTCCCCTCTCACTGGTCATATGATTTTAAGTCTATCATTTAGCCTTGCAGCTTCTGTGGTCATGCTTGTAAAACAAACGGAAATCAAGAGCTGAGTTTTGTTGAACACTTAATACCTACCAAATTCAGAGCTAGATTTTACATTAAAAAAATCATGTAAGCTGGGCAGTGGTGGTGCACTCCTTTAATCCCAGCACTCGGGAGGCAGAGGCAGGTGGATCTCTGGGAGTTCGAGGCCAGCCTGGTCTACAAGAGCTAGTTCCGGGACAGGCACCAAAGCTACAGAGAAACCCTGTCTCAAAAAAAAAAAAAAAAAAATCATGTGACTTTTTAATCTGTTTTAATTGTTCTTATTGTGCTGTACATTTTCCCCCACTCTCCTCCCTTCCTTCACTTCTCCCCTTCTACCTTGTCTCGTGACCCCCTACACTCCCAATTTACTCAGGAGATCTTCTCTTTTTCCAGTTCCCATGTAAATTATATCTGTGTAGGTCTCTCAGTATCCTCATTGTTGTCCAGGTTCTCTGGGATTGTGAACTGTAGGCTGATTTCTCTTTGCTTTATGCCTAAAATCCAGTTATGAGTGAGTACATAATATATTTGTCCTTCAAAGTCTGGGCTACTTCACTCAATGTGGTTTTTTTTTTTCTAGATTTATTCATTTGACTGAAAATTTCAAGATGTCATTTTTTTTTACCCGAGTAGTACTCCATTGTGTCAATGTACCACATTTTCTTTATCCATTCTTCGGTTGAGGGATATCTCAGTTGTTTCCAGGTTTTAGCTATTATTAACAATGCTGCTACAAAAATAGTTGAGCACATGTCCTTGTGTTATGGTTGAACATCCTTTGGATATATACCCAAAAGTGCTTTTTCTGGGTCCTGAGGTAGATTGTTTCCTAATTTTCTCAGAAATTGCCATACTGATTTCCAAAGTAGCTGTACAAGTTTGCTCTCCCGTTAGCAATGGAGAAGTGTTCCCCTTACCTCACATCCTCTCCAGCATAAGTTGTCATCAGTGTTTTTGATTTTGGTCACTATGACAGGTGTAAGATGGAATCTCATGTAATCTTTATAACAGCCCTGTGTGGCAGAAGTGAGTGGGAAGGCTAAAGAAACTGTCCATGTCCTCTGTTCATGTATAGAGGAGCCAAAATTTCATGAAATCTCTGGTGATACTTGAATCTCAAGTCATTGTCTGGGTGTTGGTAGGTACAAGTGAGAAGCTGCGAGTAGAAATGCCCTGTGCAGGATAAAACTGCTACGCAGATATATAGAACTATTCAGAACATGAAAGACAGCAAGAGATGACTTCCATAGGAATTAAAATGAAAAAATGAGAGGCCTCTGGACTGACTGCCTTGCATATTTTTATGTATTCTTACGCTAATTCTCATTGGCTCACAGATCTGTCATCATTGAAATATATATATATATATTTGTATATATATGTATATAGTATCATTCACAGAGTGGGAAAGCAGTAATCAGGAGATCTAGAGATACAGTTTGCCATAGAAATGCCTCACAATTAAGAATTTAGAACTCTGGACACCCGAGGAACATATACCTTTATTGCATGTTATGTAAAGGCACTGTGAGAATCATGACAGGTGATTAGTATGTTTGTATGGAAGCGCTCATGAATTCTGGAATATGATGCAATTAAGCTTCTTCATGTTGTTGCTAGCAGGGTTGGGTATCGCATAACCTCATTAAAGAAAGGCGGGGAGAGTACTAAATCCTCTGATGCTTACATAAAAAAATAATGACCCTCAAATCTTTCCAATGGATTTTTTGTTCATGATTTGTTTTCATCCAGAAAGTGTTTTCATGTTTAGACACTACATTTCCTAAACCAAATTGCTCAGTGTTTATTGCATAGTGCAATGTACAGAAGTGGATGGAGACCCCAAATTTAGTCTAACCCCTCTTCTTTAAAGATGTCCTCAGAGAATGTTAGAGAGGCAAAGTACAAAGTGATACAACTGCTTTCTGGCAGTATGCAGAATAGCAATGTATTTATCAATCACTCTAAGCCCCTTACTTATTCATTGGGAGGCTCCAACTTGCATGGTCAGTTGTGTAACTTCATTCATTATAGCTAACATTTTTCATTTTCCTTCTTTTTCACAGGACAATTCAGCAGTGGCTTGCACGGGTCCAGTCACTTCTCTACTGCAATGAGAATGGCTTCTGGGGAACCTTCCTGGAGAGCCAGAGGAGTTGTGTGTGCCATGGTAGTACCACACTGTGCCAGCGCCCGATCCCATGCATCATAGGTGGGAACAACAGCTGTGCCATGTGCAGCCTGGCAAACATCTCACTCTGTGGCTCTTGCAATAAGGGCTACAAGCTATACAGAGGCCGCTGCGAACCACAGAATGTGGATTCTGAGAGGAGCGAGCAGTTCATTAGCTTTGAGACCGACCTGGATTTCCAGGACTTGGAATTGAAGTACCTGTTGCAGAAGATGGACTCACGCCTCTATGTTCACACTACCTTCATCAGCAATGAGATTCGCCTTGATACATTCTTTGACCCTCGGTGGCGCAAGCGCATGTCCCTCACTCTCAAGAGCAACAAGAACCGCATGGACTTCATCCACATGGTGATTGGCATGTCCATGCGTATCTGTCAGATGCGCAACAGCAGCCTGGACCCCATGTTCTTTGTCTATGTCAATCCTTTCAGCGGCAGCCATTCAGAGGGCTGGAACATGCCCTTTGGGGAATTTGGCTACCCACGTTGGGAGAAGATCCGTCTGCAAAACAGCCAATGCTACAACTGGACTCTCTTGCTGGGCAATCGGTGGAAAACTTTTTTTGAGACTGTCCATATTTACCTGCGTAGTCGGACTCGGCTACCTACCCTACGTAATGAGACCGGCCAGGGCCCCGTGGACCTGTCGGATCCCTCCAAGAGGCAATTCTACATTAAGATATCCGATGTGCAGGTGTTCGGGTACAGCCTGAGGTTCAATGCTGACCTCCTTAGAAGTGCCGTGCAACAAGTGAATCAGTCCTACACACAGGGTGGTCAATTCTATTCCTCTTCATCTGTGATGCTCCTCATGTTGGACATTCGGGACCGAATAAATCGTCTGGCCCCTCCAGTGGCTCCAGGAAAGCCCCAGCTGGACTTGTTTTCCTGTATGCTGAAGCACCGCCTGAAGCTAACTAACAGTGAGATTATCAGGGTGAACCATGCCTTGGACCTCTACAACACTGAGATCCTAAAACAGTCCGACCAGATGACAGCCAAACTCTGCTAACTGGGGACCCTTCGTCGTGGACTTTCCCTTCTGTTGTACACACAACAGAATAAAACAAATCAAAACAAAATAAAACACACACACAAACACAATTTGTAAAATGTAATTAATATTCAAAAGAAAGGAGGAAAAAATCTTCAATTGTTGGAAACTGAAGTGTTCTAGCAACTGTATAAAACTGTGGGGGCATGTCTGTTACTACTATATTCTGTCATGAAGAAGGGTCTCAGACTTTTGTAGAGCTTGGAGATGGTGACTTCTTGGGCCTCAGGTGCTGTGTGGAGGGGGGAGAAGGGAAGAGCATATGCAATGAATTGTAAAGACCTCTGCTGTGCAGGTGCTAAGATTAAACACTAAAAGAGAAAGAAAGAGATCTATGTAATGTACCTCTGACACTGCCATTTTTCCTTGTGAGAGGAAATGGACGTAGATAAAGAAGATATTTCTTCTGTTAAGAGTTCTTCCCTCTTTATGCTTAATTCTTTGTGTTTCTTTTGATGCTTCGATGTGGTTGGGGGTTGCAAGAGCATTGCAGTCTTGGAAAGTCTATATGGCTTCTTTACTTCTAAATAAATGGAAGCTAATGGAAGCTGGCTACTAGGTGGGGCCGGGAGAACAGGAACTGGCACAGTTCTAGAAGAGTGAATAACCTTAGATACTAGCCTTTCAAACCAAATAGTTTAGAAATTAGGGCCAAAGGGAGGTAGCATTCTCATGAATACACCCGTAATAATTGCCCCAACATGGGTTTGAATCTGACCTTCTGGTTCACTAGGCAGCACCACTTCTTTCTAAGCACTCTGAACACTGGCTTTATGCTTCAAATGTCTTTACTAAAGGGGAAAAGATTTCTCTATCCAAGATTGTGTTTGATAGTTGTTTTGCTTGCATAGAGAAACAGTTTTCCACCTGCTTTCTCTAAAAAGAGATATAGTACCATATTGTTCAGAAATGTTTTCCCTATTAAGGATGGTTTTAATTTGACTATAGCCAGTGACCAAGTAATAACACTTACAATCATAATATTAATGATAATGTAAATTTTAGTGTTGTATTAGATTATGAAAGGCTCCTCAAATACTTTTTAATTACTGTTGGAATAACTTTAATACACATGAGCACATGTGCACCTGCATCACCCTCCTGCCACACATGTATGCTCAGTAGAAACACTGTCACTTCTCGGGAGCGACTTGGGTAGAATGAGAAACACAAAAATGCATGCTCTTCTCAAAACACTTCTGCGGAAAATTTATGCAGACCTTGCTTAGTAGCCTTAGGAGATCAGCATTTGCTTTTTCACTAGGTGGTATCTGCGAAAGGCACTTGTTTGCAATCTAGATAGTCATTTGTGCATTGGGAGTGAAATACAGAATCGTGAAAGTATGCAGTTGAGAATAGAAGCATTCTGGTCTAAGTCATCACTGTTCACTGCTTGCTTGCCTGGACAGGAAACTGCTTAGTTCTGTTTTCTATTTTCCTTGACTGCTGCTCTCACCAAAGGGAAGCAATAATTTTCATTTCAGCTTATGTTACAAAAACTATCTAATAATTAGATATCACTTCATACTTCGCACATCCCTCATACCAGCCCATGCTGGCTTTAGTTCTATTACGTGCATTTGTCTTTCATGTTATCTTCTCCACAGTCTAGATGTTACCAGTACACCATAGGAATCCCATTATTGATACCTTAAAGTGAAAAATGGGGGCTTCAGTGTACAAAAGAAAAATTTCCTGACTTTTTAAACAAGGCTGAGGGGCGAAAGATTATTTTTTCCTAAAACTGTAAATTAAAATTTAAATATTCTCATTTTTGGTTTGAATTAGCATGCATTTACATTTTGTGCTGACTAAAACATGCTTGCATAGGTTTTTGGATCTCAGATGTTGAAATCTTCAGTATTCATTTAGTTTGGAAATCCTTTATGTAAGGAATCACATTACCAAATATTCCCAGAGCATAAGCAGATGAAGAACTCATCAAACAATGTCGAAGTGTCTAATAAATGAGTGGAGAATGTCAGAAATACAAATATTGAGAGAAAATGGTCCATGGTTTGTGCCACTTAAATAGTAATTAAGAAGACATACATGTAAACCAATGTTTAAATATATATTTAAATATATATTATATATAATATTTATTATATATAAATATTCAGGACACACACACACCAAGATGAGTGTCATTATAGAGGTGGGCATAGGGAGAAGATCCTGAGGAAGCTATAATATGCTTGGCAGTTTGAGAAGAAGGACTCTTAGAAGGGATAGGTTCATTATCAACGTTGGAAAAGGATTAGAACTTAGACAAGTAGAAGAAACATGATGACCAAAGAAAGGGTGAAAACAAAATACAAATATATAAATTCAACTTCTAGAAACCATTTAGGGACTAGCCATAACAACTTTTTAAAGTGTCATTGTTGAATGGATATATTATCTAAAGGAGTGAGAAGGCTGGATCTTTAGGAGAAATAGAAACAGCCATCCACAATGTTCATGACTGAAACAATTTTTCAGACAGATTACATTCCATTCATTTTCTTTTTTTACTTATCTCCAACTTCCAAAGACTTCCCTCTAACTTCTAACTGAAGCCTCCTTGCAAGGTGAAGACCTTGGAAGATTGCTAGGTAGTCCTCATCTTCACAACAGTGCTGTCTCATACTTATCAAAATGACATAAGGACCTTCAATCTGAAGTCCTTATCAGTCTTTTCCAATGGTATGTGTAGGAAAGGCCACTCCCCCTTCACCTTGAAAATATTGAGTCAGTCATTTCATCTTTGAGATACACATAGTGCATGTTGAGAAATTATGGAAATATAGAAACTTTCAAGAAGAAAAACTAAATCACTAGAATATAGTCTAAGGTGAGAGAAAAATAATTTGTACTTATGGAACACAAAAATTCTGAAGAGTTCCATTGTCTCTTGCTTCAGTCTGACTCTGAGCCCTTTGAACTACAGTGACTGTTTCTAACTGTGAGAAAGAGAATCCTGAAGCCTTTGAGTGGGATTTTAATTCAATTAGATCCTTACCAGTTTGATGCAGCAACTGAAGACCTACAGTCTCTTATTAATATGCTGATGCTAAGACACAAGAGTGAACAGAATGCCCATTTGGATAAGGCTTGGCAGCAAAGCATGTCATCACCATGGAAACCACAGAAAGCCATTAATTAGCTATCAAGTAAAATCATTGGAAAATTCTAGACCATTGTATAGTTGCCCTCTTTAAAGTAGAGGGCAAGGAGAGACTTGCATTTAACGTAAGGCTCTCTTCAGAGATTAAAATTATAGTTACACAGAGACTACAAACTTTCAATGTGGAAGAAATGTTAGTATGTAGAAACAATGAACACAGTAACAATGAGATGAGGTTATTCTAGTGCAAAAGTATAATTTTTGATATTGAGTTTTTTTCTTGGCTTTTCTAAACTAAATAAAATATCTTAATGATAAGAAATTTAACCTATTAATGATTTTGTGAGAAGAAAATGATCATAATAAAAATATGGATCCACTAGATGGTGATAAATGATCAAGAGAAGATATCACAGCATCAAAGGGCAGAGGAGTGATCTACTGTTAATGGAATAGATGCAGGACATATCATTTGCCAGTTAATAGAGGGAGAAAGCAAATATTAAGGTGGTAAAAGAGAAAATTTAAAAAGTCAGACAAACACACAGCAACAAAAAGTTTTTATCTAGATAACCACAATAACTCTAACTGGACAAAATTGATACTTTAAAAAGCAGTTTGTGAGGTTGCAAGTTATTGGTTAAAAATAAACATAAATAAGTTTTGAAGATAACAGAATGAGTGCAGATATGCTAGAAAAATATCAAAATAAAACAGATGCTCCATTGTTAATGGCTTTAAAGAGAATTCAAAGATTAAAATAATCACTTTATTAAGAATAAACAGACAAATACATAAAAATAAGATGCTTAATATTAAATGAGTATTTAAAGATTTTTCAAATTTCAGCAATAAAGAATCATTGAAAATATTATTTTATCAGTTTTTTTACTGACTGTGAGCATAGTGCCCTTTTCATTATCTCAAAATTAAAGATCACCGATGCTAATTACCTAATCAATTCAAGAATCTGTCTTGTGAAATTTTAACTAGTGGGTTACTGAAACAACAGTCATGTGGTTTATAAGCATTCTTTATACTCTCCACTGCCCTGTTCCTCTCTACCTTCTTCTTCTTCTTCTTCTTCTTCTTCTTCTTCTTCTTCTTCTTCTTCTTCTTCTTCTTCTTCTTCTTCATCATCATCATCATCATCATCAAATTTGTATTCCAAGGATTTCTTACTAGGGATCAGCCAAATTTTTGGATGCTGCCAGTGATCTCAGGCCGAGTTGAGGTCATTTCTTCCTTCCTTGTATATAGTATCCGAAGCTACAGATTTATCAACCTAAAAGTCCTGGAGGGAAGTGGCTGTCTGTGTGCCCTTTACTATTCTGACAATCATTCATTATGTTCCAGAACCTTCAGCATGCTGAGTCAATTTTATGGTACCCAAAGCTGGCTTATAACAATCTTTCCTACTCAGTAAGCTTACAGATAAAGAGAGATGAAAGGATGAAATGGGATAGAGACCAACCAAGGATAAGGATGTCACCTTACTTTTCTCATATAGACTTAGTAAATGCTTGTAGAATTGACAACAAACAAAATAACTCTTGTCTTTAAAAGATGTAAAAGCTTTGGTCCTTTTCTAATAAAAATGTACCTTAATATACACTTTATAGCAACATTTCCATGATCCCTTAACAGTTTCTCTTGAACATTCTGAAATGTTGCAAAACTTGAGTAAGTACATCTGATGAACATTACACTACCAATTTGGTTTTCCTTTGGCTGAAGCACAATTTGTTCTAAGACATCATTCCAAGTCCATGTAATTTATGTGGCATCATCTTGCCTCTACCATGGCTTACTGAAGTATGGACCAGTTGATAGTAATTGTAGTATGATTAATTTAATGAAAATCAACATATTCTAGATCCAAATGTATTATATTAATTTGTGCTTTGTAAGTACTAACTAAATAAAGGGCTATTACACCAAACATCAGTGAGTTTGGGAAGAGGATGAGAAATAAAGATTTGATATTTGGATCAGAGGCAGAACCTAACTCATTAGTCAAGTAGAAGGGAGGACATGAACTTTCATGGGAGAGTGCTAAAAATGCAAGGGAAAGCCTTTCTTTCTCTAAGAAGTCAATGGATGCCATGGATTACAGGTGAGCTTCACCCTGAGTTAGTATCTAATCTTCAAAGCCCAAATTCCTTGCTTGGAAGACATCCTCAAGTGCTCTTTTCCCTAGGGAATACAATCTGCGTTATTGCTAAAGCTCTCTAGTCTTAGTCAAACTTATATGGAACCATTCCCGTCAAAGGTAAAAAAGGCTTTGGTAAAAATTAGACACAGGGCTTGAGTGGAAGAATTGCTGGTCTGAAAGCCTAAATTTTGGTGTTGCTGTTATGAAAAAATGTCTGAGTTCTCTCAGTCTAGTCATTCCTACAAGTGTTGGGCAGCAAGAGAAAATTGATCTGACTTTATCACACACCTGTGTAAGTGAGAAAATTATAATGTTCTTATAAATTAGAGGATGATTATAAACACTGCCAAGCATTGGCTAATTATATGATATTATCACATAGTACATAATTATCAATTAATAATAATGTCACCTGATATTTTGTTACTGCACAGAAAGATTCCAAGCTTACGGTTTTTATGTTATTAATAGATCTTCTGGGGTTATCAAGTGCCTACAAAACCAGAAACAGAATTTGTATTTTGTGATTTCCAGGTTAGTGATTTTTACCAACAATTTGACAATGTAGCTAACATGAGCAAAATAACACAGGTTTCAGAAACGTAGATCGATGTGCTAACTTAGAGTTGAAAGACAGACCTTCAGCTTTCCTATTTATTAGCTGTGGAACTTCAATGAACTATTTAATCTCTCTCTGATTCAATTTCTTCTCTGTAGAAAGGAGATTATTAATAGGTCTTCTCTAACCTGGTTGTTGAAAGAAGAAAACATTTTTAAACAGTCTGAGAAGGCCTGACAAATACAAAGCCTACCTATTTGGTGAATAAATCACACAAGTACTATTTAAATAGCATTGCATATTAAAATAATAAAAGCTGTAATCAATTCAGCTCACTCTACAGAACAGTAAGAGCTTCATGCAGGATATGTGTGTGTGTGTGTGTGTGTGTGTGTGTGTGTGTGTGTGGTGTACCCTTAAACAACTACAAAGCAATACAAAACTGTGTAATTGTTAACCTTAGAAATGTGTTTCTCATCAGTACGGAAGTTGTAAAGTCCAAGACAAGGCATAAATAAACTTGATGTCTGGTATGGTGAGGGAATGCACCTTCTAAATAGTACATCCTATATGTCATTACATGATTTGAAGAGAAAAGGAAGTTCTTGCAAGCCTCTTTTAGAAGAAAATTGATCCCATTAATGGTAATAATGGTAAGACTCTCACAAATTAACCACTTTCAATGGCCTCACATTGAGTAATCAGTTACAGTATTTCAGTTTGTTGGAGAAACATCAACATGCAGACCACAAATGCTGCTTAACTCCATAGCTTTACACACAAAGAAACTTGGTCTTAAAAAGTATTTTGCCTGTCTCTATATAATAAAGGTATTATGATCAGTCATTGTAGAAAAACATGGTTCTTAGCTATGAAAGACAACATTTATTACCTTAGTAAGTTCAAATAATAAGCACAAAAATGCAACCTAAAGGAACTGAAAAAACTGAAAGTCATGTGCACTACTTCTTTTTCACAGAAACATTAAGCCCCTTCAAAACATAAAGTCAAGTATAGCGTCAAATGCACTGACATCAGAATCATACTTCTGCAGCAGAAGCTCAGGAAGAGCAGGATATTTAGGGCAGATTTCCATCTGGAAGAGCACTCTATGGCTCACAGTCCAGATATAGTTTTTGTTCCTTCGCCAACAGCTTAGGAAACCTATACTCCGGGTAGAGCTTCTACATCCTTGGCAAAACACTATTGATATGTCTGTGGTTCTTCCCTGGGAGAGAGCAATAAGAGAGGTTGAAACGGGCAGGTTGTGAGTAGTGGCATGGGTAATTGAAGTTGGGAAATTAAAATTTTCATCTTTTTTTAAAAAATGCCATAAAAGAGAATCTTTTGGTTATTTGAACAAGGTGCACCATTTCAATATTATACATGGAGCCAGAATCAGCCTGATCCAAGGCTCCAGAACAAACACTTCAGATTCATCCTAGGCAATCAGACAGATCCAGCAGGTATCTTTAGAATGGGTGATACAGAAACAGAGATTTTTTTGTAGACAGTAGATAGGTTCTGTGAAGATATCATCATCATTCAACTCCCTGCTCGCACATTGTTTCCTGCAATAATTGGAATATCATGGTACCCAGGGTCATAGAATTACCTTTATTGTTTGTAACATATATAACCATTTCTTTCCCTTCCAAAAACAGTGAAACTTGGATAGATCAAATGCAAATTCTGTGTTACCATGTGGGTTTTGAGAGATTTCAACAATGTTGCTTGGCATATGAACACTCTTTAAAGGGGAATATAAATATCATTCCTAGCCCATTGAAATGCTTGCCACCAAGATTAATGACATAAATTTAGTGCCTTAAAACCATCTGGTAAAAAGAACATCCCACAAGCTGTCTTCTTACCTCTACATATGTGTCTTGCTGAACACATGTACATAGACATCAAATTTCATGCATGAAATACGAAGAAATAAAAATTAAGTTAAAACAAGGTAAAAGTGCTCCCAAAGCTCATAGGTACATTGTCAGTTAGGTAGGTCTCAGAAAATGGGATTCTGTACACATTGACATAAGAGGAAGACAGAAATAGAATGTTACTAAGCATCTATGCATCATATACTTGATATGCACCTTATTTATTTCTTAGAAAACTCTAAAATAGTTGTTATTATTCCCATTATACAAGTGAAGTAATCAGAGCAATCAAAATAAGGTGAGCTCAACTTTACAATTTAACATAAGCACAAAGTTCTTTGCCATAATGACTGATGCCTGAAGGGCTCAATTCATGGTAATATTCTTTGTACGTGGAAAGATAGTTCAAGGTCATTTGAACATGGGAAATGTACTTCAATATTGTCATATGTCACCTCTGCACAATAACTGCTGCCTCCCAAAATTTTCACTAGATATTTCTTTTCATGGAGTTCCTCACCACCCTTATAGGATTTAGTGCTTTTTGTGCCTGCCTAGTGTCCCCTGCTACAGAGGATAGAAATTAACCTTCATGGTTCATTTGAGTTATGCATGACTCACCCACAAGACTTGAAATCATTTTCCAATAATGTCCTTTGTCATGTATGTAGGCTCTTTCTCATACTTTCAATGAATATATATATATATATATATATATATATATATATATATATGCAGTAGTAAAGATGGCATCATGAATAAGAAACTAAATTTGTAAGAAGCCCTGAGTAACTATTCCCAGTATCCCCTCTCAACCAACCTCATACAGCCTCACCCCATTTCCAGGCAAATAGGGGTGTTGCTTAGCAACCCATCCAGAAACAGCAGAACAAATTCAGTGATGGAGCATTAATGGCTACAACTGCAATCCTACAAAGAACTGAACTTTCACTTAAAGCTCTACCTTCAGCACAAGGGACACCTGCAAATTGGAAGCACATGGAAGAAGAGTCCTCTGAGGGATAAGAATGAAGAGAAGACAAGAAAAGTAGGAAATAGCCTATCTAAATTATTGGTAAAATAAAAGGTTTTTCCCCCCTGCAAACACTGCAGAAACTTGATGTGCTCAGAGAATTGCCAACAGAATGACTTGGTGAGTCTGCTTTATTGAATTTTGACATGACAATTGAGACCAGCAGGACATAACCTGTTCTTAGTTCATGTGGGCAACTATTTCACAGCTTCAGGTCCAATTTCAAAGAAATATCTGGAAAAAATATTGTCCTCAGCAGAAACAGGAGGGGAAGGAGTTTAATTCTAAACTCACTCATTCATTGAACAGATACTTTTCAAAGCTCGTATTTTATAGAGGAAGTTAGGTAGTATCTTCAAGTGTGGTATATGTTAAGGAGAGTGAGAGTGATATGTTACTGGAGTGTACAGATATCTGAATCACAAATGATAAGGTAAGTGGAGTGAAATGAGAAGGAAAACAGTTATTGATCTTTGTACAGGCTGCTGTTTGTGCTGTGTTAAAGGTCTACCTGAGACAAGAGTGTGATAGAGAAAACAAGTGCATGCTCACCTTCCTGGACCTGGATGGAGGGGGAGGACCTTGGACTTCCCACAGGGTAGGAGATCCGGACTACTCTTCAGACTCAGAGGGAGGGGGAATGGAGTGGGGGGAGGCAGAGAGGAGTGGGGGAGGGGGAGAAGAGTGGTGGAGGGGGAGAGAAATGGGAGGAGGGGAGGAGGCAGAATTTTTTTCAATAAAAATAAATAAATAAATAAAAGGAAAAAAAGAAACTTAAGGCTGGGGATGTAGGGTAGAATCAGCAGATGGTAAGATTATTATGTGATAATGCATATTGAAACTAAAATCCTCCTATGAGGACTCCCAATTTTATCCCTAGAGAAGCTGGCAGCCATTTTAGAATTTCAAATAGACAACAAATGATCTTGTATCAAATCCAGTTGTTCTCATTATCCACTTGGTGTTTATTGCTTTCCTTGTTGCTGTGACCAAATAGATCAAGTTCATCATTTTACAGATTACTCTGAGACATCTGGTCACCTTATGTCTGACTTCAGGAAACAAGGAGCAGACAGTACATAGGTGAAACAATAAAAGTTTTGCAATGTTTTAGATGTAACAATTTATAAATTCCTTGAAAACTTTATACAATGTAATTATATAATTTTCACCTCCCATTAA
Organism: Microtus ochrogaster; assembly: GCF_000317375.1. Classification (NCBI taxonomy): domain Eukaryota; kingdom Metazoa; phylum Chordata; class Mammalia; order Rodentia; family Cricetidae; genus Microtus; species Microtus ochrogaster. The sequence goes on from NC_022016.1 coordinate 1,672,393, forward strand.
CTTTTACCAGATCTACTTCCACCTCCCCAACTCTTTCAAGCTGTCCATATGCTCAAGAAACATTCAGGGGAGTTTTATCACCCTGCCAGGGTCCTCTTCTTTAAAAGAAAATGACATTCCTTCCCCCACCTGAAGCCATTAATATCAGTAGCTCTTCAGCTAGGAGTTTCACAAATCTTCCTCCTATATGAGGCTGTTGACTAGTTGGTTTTGCGCAAGTCTTTTGTAGACAACTTCAGCTACTGTGAGTTCATGTCTTCTGTAGTCTTGTCATGGTCAGAAGATTATGCTTCACTTGAGTCATCTATAACCTCTCGTTATCACAATTTTTTTTGTTCCATGGTCCAAAACGGTTCATAATCCATACGGTTTTCAGTGATATAAATGTCCCCATTTTTTATTGAGAAATCACTTATTCTCGGAATTTTGGTCAGTTGTCAGATTTTTCCATCTACTTCTCAAAGGAAGTTTTCTGATGAGGTCTGTGAGTACAGGGGTACATATTTAGATGAACAATTGATAGCTTGTCCATTTGCAAAATAATAGTTAGTAGGCTTAATTTTAGGGTCTGTGGGCACTCCTAAACATGTGCTAAATTTGTAGTTTAAGACATGTGTGTCCTCTTGTGGAACAGGGGTTACCATCATGTGTCCACCCTTGCTCCATAGGACTATCTGTCCATGAAAGTCACTACTGTGGCTCACAGAGTTCATAACTGGGGAACACTTGATAGCTTTTTCCCATAGCAGCCTAAAAGGCACTCTCAGTGAAGGCTGTAAGATTTTGAAGCCCATCCTTCATTACCTACTTCCTTCGCTGAAGATCAAGTTGTTAAAGGTCTACAACATTCTAAACACATGTCTCCTTCTGGGTACTAGCTGTTAAAAACATCAACCTATGGAGAAACAGTTGCTATCCAAACCATCATATATTCTTATTATATTCAAGTGCTTGGATTCTTCTTCTAGTCTTTCACACTTCTGGGTTTGTCTTCTGTCAAGTTCTCATGTTCCCGAAGAAAGAGAACCTTTCTGTGTTATACATGTTCTCTCTCGTGTATATAGATAGATTTTCTTGTTTCGTTTCACAGTGCTGGAAGTGGAAGACAAGATCTTTCATATGATTACATGAAGCCTCTGCTTCTGATATGGGTACCCTTTCTCTTCAACTGGCTGTCATTTCAAATATAGCTTCCTGAATTTTCTTCTGACTTGTTTGTTAGGAACTGTCAATCAGAGAACTTACCCTACCACCTTGTTCTGTTTGCTACTGTCTTGTTCTGTTTGCTCTGTCTTAGGGTTTCTATGCCATGGCAGCTCTTATAAAGGAAAATATTTAATAAAGGTGGCTTGCTTACAGTTTCAGAGGTTCAGAGGTATCATCATGGTGGGATGTAGCAGCATGGAGGCAGACACGGTGCTAGAGAAGTAACAGAGACTTCTTCATCTTGTGCGGGCAACAGCACGTGATCTGAGACGTGGGATGTGGGTTGGAAACAGAAACAGAGAAAATGTAGAGCTCAACAAAAATCAAAAAAGAAAAAACAAACAAACAAAAAATACCAAAAAAATTAATGTTACCATATTATTGAATGCCTTGAGGGGTTCTTGGCTTTGCTACTTATTATAACAATAAAAATATATCCAACTCAAGAAAAAAAAGAAAGAAACTTCAAAGCCTACCTCCACAAGTGTGCATTTCCTCCAAAAATGCCATAGTTACTCCAACAAAGCCACACCTTCTAATGGTGTGACTCTCTTTGGGAGCCATTTTTTTTTTCAAACCACCACAGTCTCCAATATTGTAAGATTGAGTTATGTCACTACATTTCCCATTCTCCTAATACCAATTAAATCCTATAGCTTTCTTATCTTACTATACATTTTACCAACTATGTAGCAACCAATTAGCTCCCTTTAGCTAATTTGCCCCAATTCAAGTTTAGGCCAACTGGAAATGACATGATGCTTTAGAATAATAACCAAAACCACAAATTCTTTTTTTTTTAATATTTATTTATTTATTGTGTATACAATATTCTGTCGGTGTATGCCTGCTGGCCAGGCCATTACAGATGGTTGTGAGCCACATGTGGTTGCTGGGAACTGAACTTAGGACCTTTGGAAGAGCAGGCAATGCTCTTAACCTCTGAGCCATCTCTCCAGCCCCACAAATTCTTAATTCAACTTTCCTTGAGGGTAAATCCTGGTCTCCAACAACACTTACCTATATGAACTTTAGAAATTCAGTTCATCTCTCTGGGGCTGTCTTTATTATCCTTTGTGAAAATAATCTCACTAATCTTTAATTCTAATGTAACTCCTTATAGCAATTATGAAGATGATATCTAAAATATCACCTCATATATAGTAAAAAGAAATAAATATTATTTATTCTTCTTGTCCTCTGAAAGTTCCTTATCTACACAGATCTCCGATTTTACAGTGATTTTTCAAGATTAGAATATTTAAAAAGGTTATGCATACAAAACACTAAGAACACAGTAAAAGCAAACTAATTATAGTTTCTATAATAATTATTATTATTAATGAAGCAACATATACTAATGGAAGGATTTCTATGTCTTATTTTCCTAAATGTAGGTTCATCTTAAGTAATCAAAGAAAACCATTTAACTTGGTGTATCATCTATGGGTATTTATGTGTGAGCATATGAAAAATAAACTATTCTTTATTACATGTGTGTTTTAATGCTGTGTGCACATGTGCATATGTATGTTTACATGTGTGTAGATTCACTTGTGTGTAGGTTCACATGCACATGGATTCTGGAGGTTGATATCACATGTCTTCAATTTTTTTTCACTTTATTTACCGAGGTAAAGTTTGTTTCTGAATAAATAACTAAATAGCCCCCTTATAGAATTAGCAATTCCGTTTTGGGGATATATGTCTCTAGCCCCAACACACAGGAAATACAAGTGATTGGCCACACTCCCAAGCACAGGAATTACAGCATGTAGAGATGGTGTGACCCATCAGCCAACCTTTATGTGGATTCTCACATTTACATACTGCTGGCTAGTTTTGTGTCTCTTTGATAAGCTAAAGTCATCTGACAGGAAGGAGAAACAATTGAAAAAAATGCCTCCATAAAATTGGCCCGATATTTTTTTGTTGATTAATATTTTATATGGCCAGACATAGACTATTATAGATGGTGATACTCTTGAATCCTGAGGTGTGTAAGAAAACAAACTGAGCAAGCCACAAGGACAAGTCACAGGTAGCATTTCTTTATGGCCTCTAAATCAGTTACAGGTTCTGAGACCCTTTCCTGAGTTCCTGTCCTGACTTCCCTAGTGTACGGAAAGCCATAAGATGAAATAAATCCTATCCTCCTCAAATCATTTTTCATTATGGTGTTTTCTCATAGCTTCTAAATTAGGTCCCTTAACTAAGACACATGTCCATTGAGGCATCTACCCATTTTGCCATATCTATTCTTTAAAGGCTCTTCTCAAATTTGGAGATATAATCAGAAGCTTCTGAAACCATTCCTTTCATTTCTGAGGCCATTATATAGAAATTATCTTGAAGGCTAGAAAGTCATAGAATAGTCATCTAAAAACCAGAGAACAGTCTCAGAAGACACCTGATACGTTGTATCTTGAACTTTTAATTCACAAAATCAAAACACAGTTAATTCAAATCATTTATTTGTGATATTTGTTATACACACCTTAGAGAACTAGGCCAGTTGCAATAGAAAAAGAACTGAGTTATTGTTTTGCGAAGAGAGATCCACGGCAATTAGCATAAAGAAAGTGCTTAAGTCAAAGAAGAGGGATGATTCTTTGAGACAGGGCATGGTAGCTTGGGTTTATCATGACTATGTTGTTGGAAACTGGAATCGTATTTCCATGCAGGAAACTGAATTAATGCAACTTTGACCTTGGTATACTGAGAACAGACATTTTTATGAGACTTTGAAGTCAGTATCAGCATCCCTTTGGGAAGATGCCAAGGTAAATAAGAGAACTTTATGAATAGTTCCAACATAGGTCCTTACAAAAGCAGTAACTTTACGAGTACAAAGCATTTTTGTAAAGTGTCCAGAGATAATTATTGCATTATAGATATCAGTAGATAGATACTAGGGCCACCCATTATTTTCATAGAACTCTATATGTTAGAGATTAATGGAATTTTAAGGAAATATCAAGGGGATTTCATTAATTAACAGGTATCTTGCTAATCACAAAGGTTATAACTAGGGGCCAGAGAGGTTGTTACTCAGGAAAGTATATTCTGTACAGTCATGGGCACCTATATTTGGATCCATAGTACACATGAAAAACTGAGCATGGCAGCATAATTCTATGGCCTTAGTGAAGGTTGGAAGCTGAAGGCAGACAAGATTCTCTGAATCTATATTGGCAGAGTTCATTGGCTAGCCAGCATACTTGAATCAATGAACTTCAGTTACAGTAAAAGGCTAAGTTTTAAAAAGCAATGAGAGTATTAGAGAAAGATACAAAGTCAACCTCCTTCTTTCATGTTCACGTACACCAACATGTAGATATGTAAATAATGATATTAATGTGTACCTAATATACATATACACACATACATATACATGCACACACACATACACACACGTGCACACAATCACAAATGCTATAAATCAGAGCCAGGTGCAATTTTAAAAGAATTGAAAACTAACATTCCCAACATCTGTGTGCTATAGAATAAACTAAAGTCCATTATCGATAAGCATCTGGAGAAATTAAAGGTAACTAATAAGGTAAAGGACATATTTATTTTTGTCATATAGATCTGCTGCATCTATAGAATGAGAAGAACCCTGGATATCAGGATTGTGCTCAGTAATCACTTGCTGAGTGTTTGTGTATTTTTCCTCCAGTTGCAAATACACAGAAGCCCTGAGTTGACCAGAGATTCAGCAAAGCCCATAGAGTATATCAATAACAGAGAAATGATGGAAAACATTTGACTCCTATCCTAATCCTGAACTGAAAACCTGTGTAGACATTCAGCCTCATTTCTCTAGGCACATCTATATCAGAGTATTTCAGGATTCTGCCAATGGATGGGCACAGTGATCTAGTGTGACAAATGTTCATTGCCTCTGCCCCTGTGCAGAGGGAATTTGCCATCTTCTGTGATCATCAGGCTGGCAACATCAATCTGGAAGTGAGTTAATGACACTGACCTGAATCTGTCATATTGCAAGAAAGTCTTCATGACAGCAGGGATTTGCTGCCATATAAAGGCTCATAGTATAAGGAACTCACCTAATAAGCTGATTAAAAAATAAATTTTTGAATTCTTGAAGATATCCTTTCAGATCTGCTGTGAAGCAAAGGAAACAGAAACATCACAAAGTTAAAGCAGCACTGCCGATGTGCCAGAAATACTCCTTATCAGATGATGCAGCAACCCTTGCTGTTGTCAGGGGCAAGGCCAGACACGCACAGCCTTCTCTTTTAAATCTTTCTTTGCTCTCTTGCAAAGCCCGTGCAATAAATGAGTGAAAAGCTCACTGGTGGGCAGGGTAAAGGGTGGGCCTTCTGCTTTCTTCCCCATGAAGAAAACACAGTTTGTTTGTGTACCTGACCCTGAGTTTTATGTCTAAATTTTAACTGTCCAAAAGATCATGAAAATAAAGTATGTGTGGGCATTTTCATTGGCCAGGATAGAAAGCTGACTCTTACAATGTCTTCATCCTTGGGCCTTTGGAAAGCATGTCCAACAAAACTCTTTAAAAACCTGTTTTATGTTGTAGAAACTTTTCATTATTTTCCCCTACTATAGTAGGCACTTAGAATTGAGTTTAGATAGCTTGCTAGCTCACAGCAAGAAGAAAGATATATCCAGAAATAGTTCAGTATTTTCTCATTGACCATTGTGCTGAAAGAATATGTGGGTTGATCATATCATGAACCCTTCCAAGAACAGCTTCCTTTAGGAATGGATTTTGGCTAACACTTAGGAGATAATATCTGAGATCCTGAAATATTCTGTCTTTTAATAGAATTTTTATATGTTCATGACTTTGATTCTCAGTCAATCATTGTTTTTGTTTCTGTTCCTCAATGTTATTTCTGAACTTTTTTTTTTTTGTTCTAGAAACCAGCAGTCATTGTGACTGAAGCTAATCATGCAGCTATTGTGTGTCTGTTTAACTCATCCTCAGTGAAAATCACATGCCAATGTCCCTAGGTGGTAATATTTCCTGGTAACTGTTGAACAGTAGCTAAGGAATTGAATGTTCTTTGGAGTTCTAAAAGCATTGATCCTTGGAAGTATGCAGCTAGTCACCTTTGAACTTTGATCATGCCCACTCAAGTATTTTAATTTTTATCTTTTCCAGAAAAAAATTCAAATTGTTATAGAAGAGTGTAGCACTTTTTGAGTTTCTGCATTTATTCTAGTCAACCATAAACATTTAAGTTAAAATTGGGATCCCTTTACACAGAAATCTATTTCTCTGTACCCTCCATCTACAGCATGAGAATACCTACCCTGACAGAGATGTTTTATGAATAGGAAACTCTTTATTTCCTGAGATCAAGTGTCTTCAGGCTAGTGTTACTGGGGCTAGTGTCATTTCTGTTCAAAATTTCAGAGACTGAGTAACAGAAACCCAAACTTTGCCTGTCACATGAACTAAAGTGAGGCTGGAGTATTAGGCTGAGGTATGACTTATAATACTTGCCATTATTATTCCATAGAGAGGAATATACCCAATTGTCTAGTAAAAAAAAAAAGAATGAGAAGAAAGCAGACTGAACAAGACATGAAAATTAACGGCCTCTGTATAAGGTCCTGCCTGTTGCTGTCCTCTTTGAGCCCTTGTCCTGACTTCCTTTGATGAATAGCAACTGTGGAAGTGTAAATTGAATAAACCCTTTCCTCCCCGAAAAAAAAAAAAAAGAGTTACTCTTGATGCAATGAAACACCATGATCAAAAGCAAGTTGGGGAGGAAAGAGTTTCTTTGGCTTACACTTCCATATTTCTGTTCATCATCAAAGGAAGTCAGACTAGAACTCAAACAGGACAGGAATTTAGAGGAAGTTACTGATGCAGAGGTCAAGAAGAAGTGCTAGCTTCCTCCACTGATTTTCTCACCCAACTTTATAATAGAACCCAGGACCAACAGGCTAGTGATAACACTGTCAACAATGGGCTGGGACCTTTTTCATTGATCAGTAATATAGAAATAGCTTTATATCTCGATCTCATGGAAGCATTTCTTCAACTGAGTGCCCTTCTTCTTTAATGATTCTAGCTTGGATAAAGTGTAGTGGCTTAAATGAAGGCAGACAGGAATTATAATAATATATAGAGCATTAATTGGGAAATAGACTTACAGAACCAGAGTTTCTGTAAGTTTCCAGTGGAGAACAGGAAAGCAGAAAGGAAGGCAGGGAACACGCATGTAATCTTTACAAGTAAAAAATAGCCTCGGGGGACCCCGCCCTACAAGCAAGGTGATTGACTGGGTCTCCCCTATATCTCCCCTTTTTGTCTAAATAAGATAGAGCCAAACCAAATACAACTATATACAATAGGAACAGATAATAAATACACTAAACATTTTATTCCAAGGAGTCTAAATAATGTAGAGAGTAACTACAATTATCTAATCTTCAACTCCATCAAAGATCTGAGAAGGGAATTAATATTACTTAACAAACGAGAGATATCCAAAATGTGCAACAAATGACAGAGACAACTGACTACCTGGGCAATCACCCAAAGTCTCGTTTGCAATGTTAAGTCAACCAACTTCAGCTAAGGCCTAACATAACTGACATATCATTATTAAAGGCAAGGAACTTTCTTAGAACTATCCTACCCTATCTTGGCAAGATAAGACAATCTTGTTTCATCCATTTATGGATATTATGTATCTTTGTCAGTAGTTGAGGTATGGGTTTTTCTTAACCCAAAGGCCAGTTCTGCCAAGAAGACAAGCTCCCAGTGGAGTGTCTTTGGTGCTCAACGTTCTCTCAGGAGTAGAGTGGCGTTGCCAGGAGTGATTGTGTCTCGTTGGCACAAAATTCTAGGTTAGGTTGAAGGCCATTTTCTACAGCTCTTCGAAGAGGCTGAAGACTATACTATCTATACTAAATATAATCTCAATGTATCTAAAAAACCTGATAAACCTAAAAATAAATATGAAAAACATATAATTCTCAATACCTATCTAACTTGAAGACTAAGAGAATAAACAACTGTGCAATATATGAAGACAATGGTCTTCAACTGTAAACAATGTCATTATATATCAAATGTAAACAATGTTACTATATAAATAATATCAGAGGTATAAATGTACATTGTAATATGGTAAATGTATCAATACAATATAAGCATACTCTTATACAAAAATAGAGGTAGGAACACTCACATTCAATATTCAATATCCAATATACAGGAAACAGTACCAATACAATTTTCTAAAAACAGTAATTCATAAATACCAATCATTCAATCAAATCAGTTAATCCCCCCTTTTTTTGAAAATACTCCTAAATCCATAAAATATCTCCCCCATCCCCTCAACCCTATACTGACCACTAAAAGATGTCCCTAACCCTGAGGGCAAACTATGTTGGGAGAGGCGACATTGTTTTCTAAAATTGCTTCCAGCTGACATGGGGGCGATGTTCTTCTTAGGGGGTCCTGTGAAAGGAAATGATGGTAAAATTTCCAAATTAACCTTAGACCTAAGAAAATTTTAACTAGCCTCTGAGTGTTTTGAGAAGGTCCGGCCAGAGTGTTGTCAGAAATGTGCACCACTCGAAATTGTCTCGTGCAGTTGGTACCAAAAAACAGGTCTAATTTTAGTGCAAAAAAAAATTCATGATGTCATAATAACCAGATTGAGTTGATGTTGTGGGGCCCCATCTTCATTATGGAAACTTCAAAGATTACTGTAGGGAAATTTGTTGCTTGTTATGGGAAATTTAAACATTTACAACAGGACATATACTGACATATAAAGAAAGACACAGATATGAGGAAAGGCAAAGAAGGTTTATCAAGTATATAATTATTCTTATTCTGTCCCATTTCATGGCTCCTGACCTGAGACAGAAACTCTGAAATATCTCTCATCAACAGGCTTGGGATTGAAGACGGACTGAACCATAGTCCAAATCCAAAACCAGCTCTACATATTAATAAAGACATGTTGGATAAGACATATATATAAAAAGATTAGTACTTACAGTACATATATAATTTTATTGCCGATCCTTAGTGGGTCGTAACTTTTTTTCATCCATTAGTAATTAAACATTTAGGGTCCCTTAAATTCTTTGAAGATGAGTATTTTCCTGTGGAGATAAGAAAAGAACCCTGCCCCCAACCTATCTGTATTTCTTACCATCAGTATG
>NC_022016.1:1682914-1684277 GCF_000317375.1 Microtus ochrogaster
TGTAACCTGCTTTCCCTGATTTATTGGCTCAGTATAAAATGTATGGGCTCTGGTTATTGGAGCATCACGGACGATTCAAGGAAGGATCCAAGAAGTTCTCTTTATGAAGTTAAGCCTCTTGCTTTTTGGATAGTTGTTATTAATGTCTCCCAAAAAAATTAGCACAAGCTTTTTGCCATGGTTCATTATCTTCCCGTGATTTCTTTAGTTCATCAGCAGTGAAAGGCACTATAATTTCTGCTGGGTCTATATGCCTGCTAGTTGACGAAGTCTCAACTTGCCTTTTATAATTAGCTCAGAGACTTTTTCCACATAAGTTTTCAGTTTTTTACTTGGTTTATGTTGTAAAAAGATCCATTCCAAGATAATATCATCTCTCTGCATTAAAATTCCTGTAGGAGAAATTTTTGATGGTAGTATGACCAGAATACAACTGAGCTCTGGATTCACCCTGTCCACATGTGCCTGTTGTAATTTTTCCTCAATCATTGTCTGTTCCTTTTCTGCTTCAGGCGTTAATTCTCTGGGACTGTTCAAATCTTTATCATCATCCAAGGTTTTGTTTAAATGAATTATTAGATCAGGTGTTATTCCAATAGCTGGTTGTAGACTGGAAATGTCTCCTAACAGTCTTTGAAAGTCATTATAAGTCCGTAGGCGATCTCTCCTAATTTGTGCCTTTTGTGTCTTAATTTTTTGCAAACCTATTTTATAACCTAAATAATTAACAGAATCTCCTCTCTGAATCTTTGCAGGAGCAATCTGCAATCCCCATTTAGTTAAAACTATCTTTATTTCTTCAAAAAGTCTTTCCAAGGTATTCATATTTGAATCGGATAACAAAATGTCGTCCATGTAATGATATACTATCAATTTGGGAAATTTTTGTGTATCATTTGCAATGGTTGATTTACAAAATATTGGCACAGGGAGGGGCTATTTAACATGTCCTGGGGGAGGAAGGCCCACTTACCTTCGAAGGTTGAGAATTATTATAAGTAGGTACTGTGAAGGGAAACTTTTCTCTATCTTGTTCTTGTAAAGGTGTAGTGAAAAAACAATCCTATAAATCAATAGCTATGAGAGGCCATCCTTTTGGTAATAAAGAAGGAAAAGGAATTCTAGATTGCAGAGGGCCCATAGGTTGAATAACCTTGTTGATAGCCCTGAGATCTGTCACCATTCTCCATTTACCTGATTTTTTTCTTAACCACAGATACAGGAGAATTCCAAAGGCTGGTAGATTCTTCTATATGTCCAGCATCTAATTGTTCTTGTACCAGCTCTTCTAAAGCCTGTAACTTTTCCTCAGCTAAAGGCCATTGCTTTGTCCATATTGGTTTCTCAGTCAACCATTTTAGAG
>NC_022016.1:1685145-1702441 GCF_000317375.1 Microtus ochrogaster
GTTAAAGCCTTTCTTTTTTGTTTAAACAGAAAAAGGGGAAATGATGGAGGTAGGTCATTTGTCTCTCTGTTGCTTTCATTGGTTAATTAATAAAGAAACTGCTTGGCCTTTAATAGGACAGAAAATTAGGTAGGCGGAGCAGACAGAACAGAATGCTGGGAGAAAGAAGCTGAGTCAGGCAGTCGCCATGATTCTCCCACCCAACATAGACGCTGGTTAAGATCTTTCTTGGTAAGCCACCTCGTGGGCTACACAGATTATTAGAAATGGGTTAGATCAATATGTAAGAGCTAGCCAAAAAAAGGCTGGAACTAATGGACCAAGCAGTATTTAAAAGAATATAGTTTCCGTGTAATTATTTTGGGGAATAAGCTAGCCAGGTGGCCGGGAGATGGGGCAGCAGGGATTGCAGCCCGCAGCTCCTTTCAACAATAAAGTAGACTCAAATCCACTCAGAACAACTGACCTCTAGTAAATTTGACAATCTCATAACTATTAGGTAATGACCCACCCTTTCTTATTTATACCCAAGATCTCAAATTAAAAACATAAATAACTTTGAAAGTTTAACAGAATTCATAAGCTCCAATACAGTTAAGACGTCAGTCCCTTTAAAATAATCCATCCCCTTTGAAATCCAGTCATTTAAGAGCCAAAGTCTCTCTTTTGTGGGTCCAGTAAACTACTTTCTTAATTCAAGATGGAAAAATCAGGGCATGGTCATAATCAATCAAGTCAAAGCATAACCAAACTTCAACTTTCCAATGTCTGGGACCTATTCGGGATTTTCTAACTCCTTCAAAGAGCTAGGAAAACTTCTCCAGTCTGCCCTCTGAATCTCACAGTTTGTCTTATAGGCGCTGGCTGGCTCCAATGTACTGCTGTTCTTGTTAGTCATACTATGGTAGTAGAATCTCCAAAACTGCTGAGGTTCCTTGCTGCACATGGGCTGGAAGTTTACTAATTGCCTCTCCTGGACTCTCTTTCTGGTGCCATGTCTCATCTTCTCTTCAAGACTCTTCTTTTCTGTGTCTTTAACTGCTACTGATACTGTACCTTCACGAATGCGCTCTTGACTTCCCACAGTGTAAAGCCTCAGCTTTCTCTTCGTGACCCCTTCATCCCAATAGTGCTTGGGTGACTCCTACTTATTACCAATCTCAATTGGTACCACCTGGGCCCACTTCTGGAATATAACTTCTCTGTGATCTCAGAAAACACTTTGCAGAAGATTTCACCTAAATGATGCTGGTCTTGTCCTAATTTCTTAGCTTTGGCTAACTAGCATCAATTTCCCCAGTAACAGAAAGGTTTTACTTTTGTGGTGCTGCTCTCATTAGTTGTGGCTGAATCTTAATTTAAAGAAGCAAATGTCCCTCATAGTCTTTAGCTTCCCTCTGAAAGTTCATAAGCCAGGACACCATTTTCTGCACTGCTTTCAATCTTCTTTCCTTCCAAGTTGAGAAAGGTCATCTCCCTGAGGTCTCAACACTCAATGGTTTTCCTAGGGCAAAGTTTCAAAGTCCTCCCACAATCTTGCCCCAGAAATGGTCAGGTCAGTCAGGGCCATACCACACTATGGTGACACCAACTTTTTCTTTGTTAGGGTTTCTATTTGGTGAAGAGACACCATGGTCATGGCAACACTTTTAAAGAAAAATATTCAACTGTAGTTCACTTACACTTCAGAGGTTTAGTCCTTTATCACCATGGTAGGAAGCAAAGTGGCCTGCAAACAGATGTGGTGCTGGAGAAAGAGCTGAGAGTTCTACATCTTGATCTGCATGCAACAAGAAAAGAGATTTAGGCATACTAGGTCTGACTAGAGCTTCTTAGACTTCAGAGCCTGTCCTCATTGACACATTTCCACCAACAAGGTTACACCTCCTAATAGTGCCACTCCCTGAGAGCCTTTGGAGCCATTTTTATTCAAACTACCAAATACCAGCAAATCAGAGACAACCTTGGAGGCCTCTCTTGCTGAAAGCTATATTTCTGTTTTAAGTTGACAAGACATTAGAGAGAAAATCAATAAGTAGGCAGATACCAAAAGGGAAAAGTGACTTGCACTTTCAAACACAACCATAAAATCATGGATTCTTTTCATGTGAAGAATAAATAAACAGAAAAAAATTTATGAGGTGAGCTTCTAATTAATGGTACTTTTCTGTTCCCAGCTAGTGAATGGGAAGAAGGGAAATTCCTTGGACATTGTAGGAAACAAGCATCTATGCCAGTACAGGAATTCCTAGTCCTTTGACATGTCCTCTGTCAAGCATGTTCTCTGACATCAGTCTACACCGACTCCATAGCAAACACTTTTATGATACAAAATGCTACAATTTCTTAGTATGAAAAAGTCCAAGTAACCTTCATTGAACTTAATTAATCGCACATATTTAATGAAAGCAATCATATACCCTGCAGACCCAAGACTATTTTCAAAGACAATATCTGATATTTCTGATAAATACAAACCTCTAATTATCATAAATCTCTTCACATCAAATCAAAGCACAGGCAAATGTTCAGATCTGACTCTGTCATCCTATTTTTATCCATTTCTCAGCCCTGTCCTCTCTTGGAGATCCCACAAATAAAATCTATTCTGAAACCAGTAGGTTTTTTTTTTACTTTCTCTTAATCATTAATCCAGTCATTTGCTTATTTAATAAACATTTGTACCATAAAAGATTGTGTTCTATAGCTAAAAAATAGAACATATAAATCTTTACCTCAGTGTGTTCATCCTCAGTTTCAGAATGTGCGGTATGCTAGTGCAAACAAAGTAAGGAGGTCAGTGTTCCAGAACCAAAACTAGAAACATTTGCAACATACAAAGTATGGATGAGGAACTGGTTCATCTGGTTGTTTACGAGTTTTTACATGTATTTCAAAGTATCTATTCTTGCTTTTTTTTATACGTTCTTTACCTCATTTCTCAATTAATTACAATACCCATTTATGATCTTGTGAATTCCCACTTATTGGTACCCTTAACACCGTGATGGAAAAGATACTCTACAGAACTCCATGCTTGTACTCAATTTTCACTAATGTCAGTGACATTTATTCTGGACTGGATTTACCTTGTAACATTCCTTAACAGATTATGTTGTAAGGTTATTGTTAATGAATCTCAAATTGTGCTTCTAGAAATATAGAGTTTTCTCTTTCTAGAATGATCTTATGTGCTGTAACTGTTTATCTAAATGGTTACAGATGCATTCACCTGGTTTCAAGGCAAAATTTAATTTCCTAGTGTTGTCTTATGGATTTCTTAAAGTTTACTCTGAACTGGTACTTTATTGATGTGAATTTTAAGTGTTACTCTCTTGTTCTTCATTGCAAGGAATTACCTGGTAGGAAAAATGATTGAAGAAATTAAATCAAACATAAACCAATCTCATTAATTCAGATCCCACTAATTCAGATCGGACGCAAAGATTATTTTGAGTTATCTAGAAGCAAAACAAAATTCTAAGTAATTGAACTATAGAAATAAGATATGAGGGAGAGAAAAATGTTTCACCTGACTCAAACACAGTTTTCTTAAATACATTTAGGCATTCCAGAAAGGCCACAAACATTTAAACAATTTATTGTATGTTTGTTCATTAAGGATAAAGACTTTCTTGTCAAAAAATATTTTTCTCTGTGGCAACTATTTTCTTTACTTTGCTACCTGAAAAACAAATGATGCTGTGCTTAAAAATATTTATCATTCTCATCCCTTTTATAATGTTAAATATAATAGAAACATAATGTGCATATATCTAATACATATAGGTATAGTTTAAAATACAATGAAGAAATATTGATATTGCATGTTTACAGTTGGTAGGATTAAAAGCAAATTTTACACTCCATTACAAATTTGCAAGTATTTTCTGCAATGAATTCTAATTTTATCATCAACATAACAATGTTCAAAATAGGAACCACTAGTTTTTTTTTTAATCAAATAGCATATATTTTCCCCCAAATGCTATCTGTTATATTGGCATTGGTCATATTCTGTATCCAGTATTTACAAATAAAACAGACTTGGTGATAATATGAGAAAGTGACTTAAAATCCATTCAAAATAAATCCCATTTTTTCTTATTGAAACAGCCTGGCCCTAAATTCAATTTAGTATAATAAGTAAGACAAAATTACTCTTTCTGGACCAAGAGCTATACTTGGTATAGTTCAACTTTCTATTACAACAGGATTGTCTTAGGGTGTGTAGATGGATTAGTCCTCTCTTCTCTCTGTGTGTTTTTCCCTGGCTCCAAGGTGTCATAGTCAAACTGAGGCATACAGTATTAGTAGACTAGGAGGTTACTCAACACTTCTGAAGCTGGAATTAATCTTAAATATGGTCACAACCCTTGTTTACCTAGTCACAATAACAATTATTACATTATAATGATTACAGGTTTATTTAATAGTTCATTTGTTCCAGATAAAATTTTAAAGAAAGAATTTGTAATTTAAACACAAATCATTCAAAGATTGATTTTTAGGGATATAAAGAGATCAAGATTTCACATCTGTTTCCCATTAGAGATAAAATTCAAAATCATCTTTTCCCAACATATCCTACTCCAAAACCAGTATTCAGAGTATATTCTGATTGCCTCGAATATCTGTGCAGCCAGTGTTTAAACCCTAGAGTGCCCTTAGATTTTCCTGGTCATTCATGAACTTCAGGGTTACGTTCCTGGCATAAACATGAAGTTGATTGGATTCTGTGATTCCCTGGGACACTGGAACATTTATTTTGATTCAGAGGAAACACGTTGTTAAGAAAGAATGGTATGCTGAGGGCAGAAATGTTACACTTCCGGACCCATTTCAGATCTCAGATCCTAATTAAACGTGGGAACTTTAGCTTTCTGTGTGCTTCTTTTTAACCTTTACCTTGTGAAAAATAATTAAGATATATGGCTGATAAAGAAAATTGGGATAAAGTCTTTTGTAATACACCAGAAGTTTTCTTTTTATCAGTATAATTACAGTAAAACCACCTTCACCTTCGTAATCAATTTTCCTCATAGGTCCAAGTATAACGTTCAGAACTTTCAGAAATAGGTAGGGCAGATGGGTGGTGATTGTTATAGACATTAATAGATCTTTGTTGAATGGGAGAGGACTTTTAAAAACAAGAACTAGGGCTGGAGAAATAGCTCAGCAATTAAAATTAGTTGTTGCTCCTTCAGAAGACCTGGATTCTAGACCTAGTATCCTCATTGTAGTTAAGGACCATCTCCAACTTCATTTCCAGAGGATCTGATGTCCACTTCTGGCTTTATGGGCACTATTCTTACATAGTACATAGACATTAAAGCACAGCATTCATACTCTTAAAAAAGACTAAAACTAAAATCTTCAAAATTGATACCCCATATAAATCTTTCTTCAAACATGAAAATACACACACACACACACACACACACACACACACACACACACAAATAAACAAAAAACAATAGACAGATAAAAATTCCAGAACCTATGACTATCTTTATTAGAGTTTATTCCATAATTAGTTCAGTGTTAGTTCATTGTGCTTCTACTCTCGTATTTTGAAACCTGAGGTCAGACATTTAATATTTAGTAAATACCAAATATATTTTTGAGTAACTACTTAGGGAGTTTGTCATAACAGTAATATTCCCAACATCTCTGCATTATAATTCAATAAAATCACAGATCACCTTCTTATCACAGTTCTGTGTGGATTTGTGGTTCTTCTTAGTAGCTCTAATCTGAACTGTATCACTGAGATACAGATTTCTCTGTTTTTGAAATATGTCCAACATAACTGTCTAGCCTGCTGCAGAAGAAAGAGGGAATATCTGCATGAAGATTTTAGTAATCATGTTGGGGTTTACTAGATACTGACAAGAATGAGTCACATTGTTCCAGGCTCCTGCAGATTTTAGCATGTGACCAAAAAGAAGACATAGAAGATGTCATGAGGCTTATTTCTTCCTACTGGAGCACACATAAAGCTGTGCATCAAAAGACAACTGAATATTCCATTAGCCACTGTCTAGGATGTTCCAGTTGCTCAGACTTTCTTAGGTAGTATCACTGGTTAAAAGATTAAAAGTAAGTATTTATTAACCTATAATTTCTTTCATTTTGCTTCATTCCACTCAATTTTATTTTATGTTTAGGACAAGAGTATAATTTCATTGTCCATAATACCACTTCAAATGTCTTATAATTGGAGTCATATATTCAGTTACCTTTATTTTCACCTGAAAGTGTGCATTTAAGGCCTATCCACATTTATGATTCCTTGATAACTCATTTCCTTTAATTGCCCTCTGAACAGGTGCATTCATTTGTTTACACACTCATCTGTTGAACGATGACTTGGAGGCTTCCAGTTTGGGACATTCATAATAGACCTGCTATAAATATTCATATGCAGATTTTATGTAGATGAAACTGTTTAGCTAAGTTGTGTAGGTACATGGGCAGACAACTGTTGGTTCAATTGTCAACACTATATTTGGTTTTGTCAGATACTGCTGAACTATGCTTGATGATTTAACCAGCGTTAACTGCTATTAGCAATAAGGATTCTCATGGTTCTATATTCTAACCAACAAATATTGCAAATTCTTTCATTTGACTTTACAATAAATTCATCCATGATACTTATTATTTTCAAAGTTGGACATATTCTCAGGTAATTATAGAAAGATTTAGAGAGTTGGCTAGTAACGCCTTTAGAAATATGTGCTATTCAGACAGAGTGAGAGTGAAGAGATGACTTACTGGATGATGCCTTGAAAGAATTGGTCATTATTCCATTCTCATATGGATGAACAACTGCACAGGTTTTGAAGGCGCATTGGTCAGGTGATGAAAACTTTGAATTTATCTCTCTAGTAGTAAAATTGTAGACTTCCTAATGATCTTCCCTGAAACCATCTCCTGCATTCCTACTTGGAATGGAGTTTTGCTGCTGACTTATATCTCTAATCTATTACATATGAAAAGACATCAAAATTATTACCTGGCAAATTTGGATCCATTTGGATTGTAGGGACATGCAAAATACTGGTACTGTTGTTTATTTTTATTGCTGCTCAGATTCATAGAGATTTTCCCACAAAGACATAAAAAATCTTGAGGCAGGAGGACATAGCAGAGATGTAGAAACAGGCATTTGAATCAATACTTTGTAATCTAGGATTCTAACTGACAATTCCCTTTTTTCATAGAAATGCATCTATTCAAAGAAAAATGATGACATAGACTAGCAAATATGTGTGTGTGCGCATGCATGTACACACACGTGTGCATGTGTATGCTGTACTGTATATAATAAACATACAACAAAAGCTAAGGATATAAAGAAAAGTTGCATTTAAATTACTTTAGAGTATATTTATAGTATATTATAGTCAGTGTAATACATGTTTCATAGGTGTAAAACATGGGAGTCTTTAATAGCTATGCACCTATACTTTCAACCCATGTTCATTGCGGAATATGTTACTAAACACAACTATGAAAAACTAATCATAATAATGAGGGGCACAATTACATACTTAAGGACTTCCTAAATAGAATTCTAGTTACAGAGGATATGAAGTTATCAATCAACAAATGGAACTTCATGAAATTCTTTAGAGAAGAAATTGTCAATCATGTGAAGAAGCGGTCAGGAGAATAGAAGATAATTGTAGCAAGAATAATAAAAACCCAGATATAGATAGAGAGATTAAAGCTGAAGATCAGAGAAGCAAATCTGTAAGCCACTGGAGAGACTTTTTACTTTTACCAATGCTCAGACCAAAGGGCTAGTCAGATTGCCTGGACTGAACTGTGTCTCTACCAAATCTCAGGCTCCACACTCCAGTGAGTTTCTATCTCTTCCTCTTCACATTACTCTTTCTGCCCAGACATATTGCTCCTGTCTCCACTGCCCTAGTGCTGGGATTAAAGATGTGTGGCTCCCAAACACTGGGATTATAGGTATAAACCATCACCACCTGGGTCTGTTTATGGCTCAATCTTGTATACCCCAGAGTAGCCTTGAACTCACAGAGACTCAACTGCCTTTGTGAAATCCTGGGATTAAAGGTATATGCCACAACTCCCTGGGCTCCAGTGGCTTAGCTTTGCACTCTGATCTCCAGGGAAGCTTTTTTTTTTTTTAAAAAAAAATACTAACAAAATATTGCTTCACATCTCTTTTATTTAACATAAAAATGCTATAATTAATATAAGAAAAACTTTGTACAATAAGTATAATAACTATATACAATATATACAAGCAACAAGTACATCAACAATGTCTCATCTATTTGCCTTTGATAAATTAAAAAAAATAGTCCATTATTTATCTTGATATGTCCAAAGTCTTGTACCTAATTTGCTTCCTATCATAACTTGATTTCTGTATCTGGTGGTATACAAGGAAAATTATAATTATCTAATCTTCAACTCACTCAGAGACCCAACAAAGCAATAATATTAACTGAGTAAGCATAAGTGCAGGCAGGCAATATTCTAAAACTGTGAGAAATGACAGAAATAGCTGGCTGCCTGGACAGTCACCCAAAGTTTCTCTGCAATGTTGGGGCATTCATCTTCAGCCTACAGGCTTAGCATATCCAACAGACTTTTCTGTGAAACAGGATATGCTGAAAGTCTATCTTTCCTTGTCTTGATAATGTTTGGCAGTCAATTTTATTTTCCTCCTGCTTGTTCAATTAGGAGGGCATACTGTTAGCAGTCAAGGCAAGGGCATTTTCTTGCCTGGTGATTTAAATTTGCCACAATAAAAATAAACTCCATGTGGAGTTTCTCCAATACCCATCATCTTCTCTGAAGTAGATTGGTGCTACCAGAAGCAGACACGTCTTATTGAAAAAAAAAAAGAGCTTATGTTTTTAAAACATCTTAAATGTTATATTATATGGATCTCTGAAGTGTTTGAAATTGACATCTCTATCTAAAATATATCTTTATTTGACCTTGGAAGACAAACCTAATGTGACTACAAGTTTGATTTTAAGAGGTCATTAACTACTAGCCTACATTTATTTAATATGAATTTTCATGGACTAGAAATATGCATTATATTATTAAATGAGTTGTATAGGTACGATACTTTGAACAAGAGTAGAGATGTATGTACAGTATGCTCCATCAAAATTAAACAAAAATTGTATACAATATACAAAAGTCTAATCCAATGTAAAATGTTTAAAACTAGTCATTGCTTTAAAATGATTGAATAATCTACCTTTTTTATCATATCTATATCCTCTCTTTTTTCTTTTCAAAGCAAGAACTCTGAGTCCAATCTCTTTTGTTCAATTTTGCTCCTGATTGTAACCAATAACAACTTGTAACCAATTCCCCTAAACAATGACAAATATCCATAACCCACTGAATGACCAAAAACTTGGAAACTTTTAGGAATGTGGATGCTCCATTCTTAAATTTACTTCCTGCTGTCTAGGGGTAATGTTGTCTTTAGGAGATCCTGAAAAGAAAAATTTGGTTTAATTGTCAGGTCCTTGGAGACGTAACTGTGTCATTTGTTGTCCAGTTCCTTCATAACAGGAAAGTGTAAAGCTTGACTCAAGTCCTGGCCAGATTAGTCTTTGAGACTAGATCATCTCAACTAGCCACCTTGAAATTGTTTGGAGCAGTTTTTTGTCCATAAATGATGTTTAGGTAGTATTTTTCACATCAGTGATATTTTCATAGTTCTGGAGGAACAGTCATTGTTGGGCCCAATCCTCCTTTTGGAGCCTTCAAAAGTTGCTATTAGTTGTGCTCATAGTTCACTGCAGAAGACTGATAAGAGACACAATACTGAAATTATGTACAGAAAGATAAATGAAGTCTTTTTCTAAAATTAGATAGTAATCTATATAACTATTAGTCCATGACAAAAAGTTTAATATATGTTAATCTTATAAATTTTATTTCTTAAGAAAACTTTTAAAGAGTCAATATAAAAACAAAGGATTATGAGATCAGTGGCAATAAAATAAATAATCCTTAAATTTTTGTTTTTCTTCTATTCCTTATCATGTCTTCTGACATGAGACAGAAATTTTGGATTTTACTTTAATAAGCATTTTTGGGTTTAGAGAAGAAGAGAGTCATACTCCAACTCCAAAGTCATCATTAATCTTCAATTTGACTGGGACTACATAAAGACCATTTGCATATGTCTGTAGGGAACAACAGAAACAAACATTTGGGAAGATATATAAAATGTTATCCTGTTGGAAATGTGATATACCAATAGGCCAATTTACTCTTTTTTGATGTGGGAGTCCCCTCTGTATGCTGTGAATATAATTGGGTAATAAAGAAACTGTCTTGGGCCTGCACAGGGAATAGAGGTAGATGGGGAAAACTAAACTGAACACTGGGTGAAAGGAGGCAGAGTCAAGGAGAAGACACGGAGCCACTGCCAGAGACAGGCATGCTGAAACTTTTCTGGTAGGCCATGACCTTGTGGTGATGTGTAGATTAATGGAGATAAGTTAAATTAACACATAAGAGTTAGCCAATAAGAAGCTAGAGCTAAGGGACCAAGCAGTCACTTAAATAATAGAGTTTCTGTGTGATTATTTTAGGGCTGAGAAGCTGGAAACCAACAAGCAGCCTCCTTATAACACTTTTTATTGAGACTTTTTTTCTTGATAATTTTTTTTCTTTCTTTTTTTCAGGCTTCTCAATTGTTCAGTGGTTTTCAGATTTCCTAGCTGGGTACCCTTATTCTCCTAAAAAGATGGAAAGAAAACCCCTCCCCAGCCCTAATTTTCGGGAGGTTATCTTTTTGACAGGTTACATCTGATTAAATGAAGAGCATTTGGTAGTTTTATATGTTAGTTTAGATTAAATGGCCATATTGTTTGATGAACTATCATCCCTTCTAATTAAGAGGTATCTCTTGTTCAAATCAAATCTTTTTAATTTTGATGATATCCATGGCTTTTCTTCTCCTGTGGAATCAAAAGCAAAACCTCATTCCCAATGTAAAGCATTTTATTATTTTCATTCTGAGATCAGTGCATCTTTAAAGTTGATCAGCTGATTTAATTCTAAACATTTTTCTACTATCCCATGTCTCTCTACAGCTGTGCCTTTCTCATTAGCATTAAAAAAATTCAAAGTTAGTAAAGCATTATATGATCTATCTGGGAGTATTTTTCTTTAACATATTCTTTAGAGTTTGATTTGATCATTTTATAACTGACTGGCTTATAAAATTATGTGGTATACCTGTGATACACCTTATCTTATAATAAGCAAAAACTGTTTTATTTTCTTAGAGACATATGCTGGATCATTGTCTTTATTTATTTGTACATGGCCATAACTTCTAACAAATGTGTGATTACTGAATCAACCTTTTTCAAACTCAAAGCTGTTTTCCATAGAAAATCTGAACAGGTATCAACAGTGTGGTGTATATATTTTAGTTTTCCAAATTCTATAAAATGGAACACTATCATCTGCAAGACTTCATTTCTTTGAGTACCGTCTGAGTTACTTCCTGCAGGTAGTGGTTTATGTTTACATTTAAAAAAATTCCTTGTTTTGTCACATGATGAAAAAGTCTGTTTTTAAACCTTTGCTATTGACATGGTGTTCTTATTTTGTGAATTTCTGAGGATTTAAGCATATTTCCAATCAACGATTGATTGATGCATTACCTTGTTCTAGAAAACCTGGCAGCCCCATATGGAATCTGATGTATGTTATGTATATGAAATTATGCCTATTAATGATTGTGTCTGTAACTGAATAAATAATGAAATCAATTCTATATCATATAGTGTAAATTCAGTGGTTTCAGTATCTAAAACAACTCTTTCCGCATATTATGAATCAGTAACTATGTTGAAAAGTTCTTAAAAATCCCTTTGTATTATGAGAATAGCATATACTTCTGACTTTTGGACAGACTAATAAGGCTTTGATCCACTTTACTTAAATTTTCTGATTAGTATCCTGCCTTTACTGATTTATTTGCATCAGTATAAAATTTAGGGGCTCCAGCTACTTGTGTTTCCTGGACAGTGTGAGGAAGTATCCAGCTAAGGGATATTTATTGTTAATTTCTCCCAAAAATTACTGAAAGCTCTTGGCAAGGTTTCACTTTCTGTCCATAATTTGTCAATTTCATTATTATTAAAAGGTACTATAATTTCTGCTGGGTCTACTCCTGCTAGTTGATACAGTCTTTATTTTCCTTTTAAAATTTACTCAGAGAATTTTTCCATATAAGTTTTAAATTTGTTTCTCTGTTTATGTAGTAAAAAGATCCATTCAAAGATAATATATTCCCTCTGTATTAAAATTCCTGGGAATATATGAAGGGTAATATCACCAGAATTCAGCTAAGATTCTGATCTACATGATCCACATGATCCACCTGTACCTTCTGTCATTTCTCATCTATCAAAGCTAATTCTCTCTTGGTCTCAGATGATAATTTCCTGGGACTATTTAAGTCCTTGTCACCATCTAAGCCTTTGTTTAAATTAATCAGTTGATCAGGATTTATCTCAATAGTGGGCTGCAGATGGGAAATATCTCCTAGTAATCATTCAAAGTCATTAAAGGTTAGCAATCGATCTCTTCTAATTTGGACCTTGTGCTGTTTAATTTTTTGTTAACCTATTTTGTAGCCTAAATAATTAATAGAAACTCATCTTTGTGTGCTTTTTGTTTCAGGGGCAATTTGTAATCCTCAATAGAACAAACTTTTCTTTACTTCTTCAAACATTCTAAAGTATTCACATGTGAATCAGAGAGTAAAACATTGTCCAAGCAATGGTAAACCATAGATCCAGAAAAATGCTTACATATCATTTCCAATGGTTATCATACAAAATATTGGCACAGGTTGTAAATATTTAATATTTCCTGTGAAAGAATCGTCCATTGATATCTCTTATCAGACTGAGAATGATTATAAGTAGGCACTTGTGAAGGACAATTTTTATCTGCCTTTTTCCTGTAAAGACATAGAGAAGAAACCATCTTTTAAACCAATAACTAACTAAAAGAGGACATCCTTTAAGTAATAGAGAAAGCAAAGGATTTCCAGACTTTACAAAGCCCATTGGCTGAACTCAGAGACAGGTATAGGAATTAAAGTAAAGATCAGAGAAGCAGAGTAGTAAGCTAGTAGAGAGGCCTTTTCCTTCTATTAATGCTCAGACTGAAGGGGCAATCTATCCTTAGGCTGCCTAGATGGCAATATGTCTCCACCAAACCTCAGACTCCATACTCCAGTGAGATCCTGTCTCTTCCTCTTTATTTTCCTCTTTCTGCCCAGCCATATTACTCCTGTCTCCACCTCTCTAGTGCTGAGATTGAAGGTATGTGACTAATGGTGAACCACCAGCACCTGGATCTATTTCTGGATCAATCTTGTATAGCTCTGGGGAGCCTAGAATTCACAAAGATCCACCTGCTTCTGTCTCTCAAGTCCTGGGATTAAAGGTGCTTACCACCACTCTCTGGGCTCTAGTGGCTTAGCTTTGCATTCTGATCTTCAGGCAAGCTTTATTTGTTAAAATACTAGTGAAATATTACCACAGGTAATCTTTTCCAAGAATGATTTTTGCAAGAAAATAGCTCAGGCCTAGAAAACCACATATTACATATTTACAGTGGAAAGTTTATAGAGACCTGGAAACTAGAAATGTGGCACAGGGGTGGCCATAATGAGAGTACTGGTAGTAGAACACATATGATATGATCATACAGGAAGGGAATACTGGATATGGGAATATCTAAGTACATATGATGTACATAGTTGAGGGAAAAGCAGGCATGGGTTCATCAAAGATGTAAAAATATTATGTTTCAAAGACAACAAATGACTTCTAAAATCATCTAGAATCTTACCTTCTGATTACATACACATTTCCTACTAGGTAGGGGAGAAAAAAAGAGATGAGTTTTCCTACTTGTTCTTTATACAAGAGTTTTTGAGACAATATGTTCATATGTAGCTCTGGCTGGCTTTAAACTTATGATTCTCTTGCTTTTCCCTTCTGGGAACTGGGATTGCAGGCATGTGTCACCACACCTGGCAAACCGTATTCATTTCTGGGCAGAAGTCAATGCTAGAAAACAGTGTAGCACTGTATATTAACTTTGCCTAACTGATCATGGGGGAGAAAGGGTGCCCCAAAATTTTTATACCATACAAAGTTGGAGCTCAAGAATAAAGTCACCCCGAAGCCATTTATGCATTTTATTCACAGTAGAACTGAGAGCAAATGTCACCCCTGAGCCTTACATAAAGAACGAGATGGTCATAAAATCTATTGAACCACAAAGTGAAGCAAAATAAACTGCATAAAATGGACGTACTGTGGTAGCAAAGGTGCCATACACTAAACTTCTTTTAATTTAGAGCTGAGGTAAAAGGTAGCTAAAATTTTGTAGTGTAAAAATTATTATGTGGTATAAACTGTGAAAATAAATATGAAAATGCAACTAGCAAAACTGAAAATGAGAATATGAGATAAATGACAGAACTAAGAAAAAAAGACATCATTTAATATGACAGAGCAAATTACTGTATTAAAAAAAAAAACCCTCCAGCATATTGAGTTATATACACCGTGAAGTTAGATGTAAAAAAAGGACATCTGAGAATTCTAAAATACTGAACAAAGACTATTTATTCTTCAAACAAAATTAACTCAGGAATTAAGTTATAAGCATAAGTTAAGTGAGAGTAAAATTTATTAACTAAAAGCATATATTTCAATGATACAGCCATGAAGGCATCATTATTCCCAAAGATCCTGTCAAGAAAACTATGTAGAAATAGCTCAAAATTAGTACATAAGAACAATTTTTCCAGGGCTTTTTAACTAAACTCATAATTTTGAAAGATGCATTTAGCAGACATTCAAAAAATCTTTTAACAAGAGCTGACCTAAATTATATACCCAATAAAGTAGATGATCAATTTTATATCTGAGAATAGTATATACCTGCTGTTTACAAGTGTCAAGGAGCAGTTGCGTAGCCCCACCTCTGTGGATTTGTCTATTAACATCTAAACAATGTTTAACACTAAGAGAAAATGGGGTTAGAGAGAATGGTCAGTAGCTGTAGAAAAAGTGCTCTATCTTAAGACCAGTAGTATGGAATTCCAGTCACTTGAAATTTCAATTCCAAAAGATCTGGTGCCCTCTACGGGTTTTTGTGTGCACCACCGTACATGTGCACACGCGCGCGCGCGCACACACACACACACAAACACATACACACACATACACACTTTAGAAAAAAATTTAAAAATAATAAATAATAAAATAAAAAGCTAAGGAAAGATGATAGATAATGTTTTTGATCTAGATACAAACAAAGTGTGATGAAAACACATTAAAACTTGCCAATCATTCAAGGCTGTAAGTAACCCTCATCTCATGTAAAGCACAACAGAAACTGTTGAATATTAAAAAGGCAACAATAATGAAGATGCCAAATTTAAGCCATATAGAAAAGGGGCAATTATGTTTAAAGCATAATTCCAGGTGTGAACACACTTCTCTGTTCAAAACATGAAATTAAATAAATGAGTCATTCACTTAAAAGACAGTAAAATGAAAAACAAAATAAATCTAAGGAAAGCAGAAAGTGAGAATTAATAAGTAAAATTGAAATTAATGATTTTGAAAACAAAAATAGCAGGATTAATGAATATAATAAAAAGTCTTTATTTGGGAAAATAGGTTATTCATTAACTAATTAGAACATGTGTAACTGTGTTGGAAGTAGAGTCAATAAATGGAGAAAGACAATATTGACACTTTAATAAAGCACCTAGGACAGAATGGAAAACGTTAAATACTATCTTCTGTAACTGTTGATATATTTACCTTAACAATTTAGTAAATAGAATGCAACTTTATCTAATCAAATAAATTAACAAATTGCATTTCATGAACATTTTCTATTAAATAAAAGTCCTTTCCAGTTTAAATATAACATTGCTATTATATAATATATAAATAAACCAAAATAAAATATCCTCATAATGATCTCGATAAATACTCAAGCAAATTAATAGTACCATTTATCTATACTTGAAATGTTTGTTTGTGTGTCTGAAAAGGTCTCACTAAGGTTGGCCCCATATTGTTGGGGGAAGAGGCTCATTGGTCCTGACTGCCCAGAACTGAAAAAATCACACAGAAACGGTTAATTAAATCACTGCTTGACCCATTAGCTCTAGTTTCTTATTGGCTAACTCTTAAGTCATTAACCCATTTCTATTAATCTGTGTATCACTAAGATGTCGTGGCCTACCAGCAAAGTTTCAGCACGTTTAGATCCATGGCATCCCCTTGACTCTGCCCTTCTTTTTCCCAGCATTCGGTCCAGTCCTCACCACCTACCTAAGTTCAGCCCTATCAGTTTCCTTATTCATTAATGGTAAGCACAACACAAAGAGGGGATTCCCACATCACTATATGACTCAGTCTTGCCTTTTTGCATTATAGAGATGTATACCACATCTGTTTCTGTAATTGTTTTGTTTGTTTAGTTGTTTTGCTGGTTGATTTTGTTACTCATTTTCTTCAAATATTTAACAAAACATGAAGCGAATAGATTTAATATTACTTAATCAAAAGTCTGGGAAGTTTGAAAAAATATTACCTTTAAAAATCAGAAAAAGGCAAAGAAAACACAGTGTTGACTGCTGCTTAACATAGACCTAAGGTAGAAACAAACATGAAAAGCAGAAAGTCAATCAAATGATTCCTAATAAAATTCTGCTGTACTCACAGATCTGTGCCTTGTTCAGTTGTAATGACAGAGGCTTTGTTTTGCCAGCAAATGGGAGCAGATGCAGAGACCCACAGCCAGGCATTATGCAGAAAAAGAGAGATACTAAATATTAGATGTCTATCAGCTCTTTCTCCTCTGAGATTGTGAAATTCCACAGAAGAGAGGGAGTAAAGATTGTAGGAATCAGAGGTGATGGAGGACACCATGAATACATGACCTACTGAATCATCTCATTGGGACTCATATGGGTTCAAGAGGCTGAAGAAGCAAGCACCTGTCCTGCATCATTCTGTACTAGGTCCTCTGCATATATGTTACAGCTGTTAGCTTGGTGTTTTTGTGGTTCTCAAAACAGTGAAAGTTGGTGTATCTCTGATTCTTTTTTTTTTTTTTTTGTACCAAAATTCTTTATTTAAAGAAATGGAAGCCTGGCGATGGTGTCACACGCCTTTAATCCCAGCACTCGGGAGGCAGAGACAGGCGG
>NC_022016.1:1702541-1705554 GCF_000317375.1 Microtus ochrogaster
TGCGACTCATAGAAAAGATAAAGGCAGACTGACATGCACACACTGCCTCAGTGACCAGTAAAGTCACTGTGGCTCTGGGGAAGTCAGCTTAGCTCTGATTACTGTGGCCCAGGGTGTGCTTGTCAAACAGATATTCTGTCATGCCAGCTTCAGGGGCTCCAATCTTGCGCAAGTTGGTCACGTGGTCACCCAGTTCCTTGATGGATTTCACGTGCTCACTCAGGTAATGTGTCTCAATGAAGTCACACAAGTGGGGGTCATTTTTGTCAGTAGCCAGTTTGTGCAGTTCCAGTAGTGAGTGCTTGAACGGAACCCGGCGCTCAACCCCTCCGACCCCAGCCGGCTGCTCCAAGCCAGAACCCTCTGCAAACTCCTTGCTCCGCTGCTTCAGCGTCACCAGCCGCCGCAGCCTTGACCACCGTGTCTCCCTCGCAAGTGCACCAGAACTACCACCAGGACTCGGAGGCTGCCATCAACCGCCAGATCAACCTGGAACT
The DNA here is from genome assembly GCF_000317375.1 of Microtus ochrogaster. Classification (NCBI taxonomy): domain Eukaryota; kingdom Metazoa; phylum Chordata; class Mammalia; order Rodentia; family Cricetidae; genus Microtus; species Microtus ochrogaster. The sequence continues at coordinate 1,703,039 of NC_022016.1, forward strand.
GTATACCTCCTACGTCTACCTGTCCACGTCTTGCTACTTCGACCGGGATGATGTGGCTCTGAGGAACTTTGCCAAATACTTTCTCCACCAATCTCATGAGGAGCGGGAACACGCTGAGAAACTGATGAAGCTGCAGAACGAAGGCGGCCGAATCTTCCTGCAGGATATCAAGAAACCAGACCGTGATGACTGGGAGAACCGGCTGAATGCAATGGAGGGTGCGCTGCACCTGGAAAAAAGTGTGAATCAGTCACTACTGGAACTGTACAAACTGGTATCTCTCATTCTTTTGCCCGCTCTTAGGACCCTTTCCCTCTTTGGCATTTCCTTGTCTAGCCCTGATGTGAGGACTTTTGCCTTGTCTAGTTGTGTCATGTTTTGTCCTACTGGGCTGTCTCTTTGAAGCCTGTTTTTTTTTTTGTTTGTTTGTTTTTTTGTTTTTTCAGAATAAGAGAGAGGGGGAGTATATCTGGAGAAGACAGGAGGTAGGAGGGAGTTGGAAGAAATTAAGGGAGAGGAAACTGCGGCTGGGGTGTGTCATATGATAGAAAAATCTGTTTCCAATTTTAAAAATTGATTAAAAAAAGAAATAGTGTAACTTACAACACTGAAAAAAGTATTGTTTTAAATACAAATAACAGTTTAAATACAATTTCATTCATAGTTTATTTCTGAAAATCAATATATGTGTGTAAAATAGCATGTAAAGAGCTTTGATTATGGAGTATGACCAAACCCATAGAATTTAAGGAGATGAGGAGATATCTGTACTCACATGGTATACATTCATACAAATACACTCATAAACCTTAAAAATAAATCTTTTTTTGAAAATGTAAAAGTAAGTAAACTATTTTAATGATTTTGAAATATCACAGAATAATTTGACAAATACTTATAAAATGACATTTATATCAGATTAGAAAAACTTAGGACTAACTTTTTTTCCATGTTAAAACTTAACTCTTTTGAAGGCAATAAGTGTATTAAATTAAAGATTTCAATGAACAACCCCCCAAAAAATTATTCTTAAAGTATTCACCACTACATTTGGAGAAAAGATGAAAATATGATTTATAAAAACAAATACAGAAAATTATTATCTCCATGAAAAGAGTATGTACAAATAGAATCTCAGAAAATGGAATAAATTAGAGGTGAGATAATTTATAAGATAATTAAATAGAATTGCAAATAAAAATCAGTAACACTTGTAATCATGCTATGTCAATATGCATTTAATGTAAGAGAAATCTCTTATTTATTAGTGTGATAGTAAAGATCAACTCCCTGGAAATACAAGATATTTTCAAGGCCCTTATGAAATTCAAAACTGTAAACTCTGCTGCTAATCAAATAAGACTTGTATAAAAGAATGCCTTCCCTTGCCCTTTCATAAGATATTATAAACGAGGGGGCTGGAGAGATGGCTCAGAGGTTAAGAGGACCGGCTGCTCTTCCAGAGGTTCTGAGTTCAATTCCCAGCAACCACATGGTGGCTCACAACCATCTGTACTGAGATCTGGCACCCTGCTCTGGCGTGCGGGCATACATCGAGGCAGAATGTTGTATACATAATAAATAACTAAATAAATATTTTTAAAAAAAGATATTATAAATGATAAACTATTGGTGTATATCAATCCAAATAGACATGTAATTTTGCCAAATGTGTTAATTTAATGTTCACTTTGTAACTTGAAGATATGCAAAAAATTGATCTGGAAAATGAGCATGAAGAAATTGCCAGAAACTTTGTGAAGCACAAGTAAGGTCTCTGTCCATCGGATGGCAAACTATAATACAAAGTCATGGTGTCACTATGTCACCAAGACAAAAGAAAAGCAACAAATCAGGGACACATCCAAATTCTCCAAATAGGCACAAAAGCACACTGGAAAAATATATTGGCATAGAATTTCAAACTAAGTTGCATATATTTGTTGGTGACATTAGAGACAAGGTGTCATCTTAGTTTGTACATTAACATAAGTTTTTCAAGGACCAATGATTTTAAGATATTTAAAATTAGAAAACATAAAGAAATAATCAAAGTAACTAGAGAGAAATGAAACACTGAATAGTTGAAAAATCTTAGAGATTTACTTTGAACATTTCTACGACAAAGAAAAGAAAATATTTTGATGTCAACTATGTTAATGTCATTTAAATAGCATATCCTGTAAGCATATATTAAAACATTATGTAATGTTCTATTAGTATATACAACTTCTATGGATATTTTCATATTGCTAAATATAACTTTAATTTAGGTATTGCTACCTGAACCTTGCTTACACTCAGAAGCTATTTCTGATCTTCCCTTAATAAATGTACAGTCACATTAAAAAAGAGTAGATGAGTGAATAACCAACTAAATAAATAAAATTTAATTTAAAGTCTCTTTAATTGTAAAGATTATTTCCTATTTTATGAAGTTAGAAGCTAGTCAGACACAGATTATTAACCATAGAAATGAAACAAATATTTCTTTTTTGAAAAGTTATTTTATTTAT
>NC_022016.1:1706839-1707801 GCF_000317375.1 Microtus ochrogaster
CACCCACTGAGACGGTGGGGCTGATCTAATGGGAACTCACCAAGGCCAGCTGGACTGGGACTAAAAAATCATGAAGTAAATATTTCTACATAATATTTAGAATCATATTCAAAGTCAAAAAGTATAAGGAGAGGTTTTAATATGAAGTACACAGGACAAATACCTAAAATTTCTTAGAAAGGCACTTAAAGTCAAGCAAAAGTCTATTGACACGTATAAAACTGGGAAGAATAACAAATGTATTTCACAGAAAATTGATCCCTGCAGTGACTGAGAAACAAATGCTGTGGGAGCTCCTTCTGCTCCTTCAGCCAATAGCCTTTAAAATACCAGCCCACTTGGGCATGGTCTATTTGGCTTGAAAAAGCAGTGGTAGCCATGTGCTTGCTCTCTTGCTTCAGAATCTGTTTCTGGCTACCAAATCTTTTCCTGAATGTGCAGGAGGGCTGTTGTCTAGAACTATGATCTATAAGTTTCCCTCTAAATAAATAACCCTTTTATTAATCATAATTCCAGATTAGTGTGGGACTGTTTTATGACTTACTCCTTTAAACAAATACACTGCTAAAGAAATACATGAGATCAACTTTGCCACATTCTCTCATAATTAAAGAAAAGAAAATGAAAACAGCAAAGTATTTATTATTTTGCCTGAAATAAAGGAACAGTCAAATCATCCATATGAACTACTGAACAATGGATACACTGAACATGATATTGGCTGATCTAGTTAAGGTTAAATCTGCACAATTTAGATTCACCTTATTTAGCTTCTCTAGGATCGCGAATAATAAGCTCAATGTCCTTTAGTTATTGCTAGAAACCAAATATGAGTGAGTACATCCCATGTTCCTCTTTTTGGGTCTGGCTTACCTCACTCAGGATAGTGTTTTCTATTTCCATCCATTTGAATGCAAAATTCGAGAAGTCCTTGTTTTTTACTGCTGAGTAGTACTCTAATA
>NC_022016.1:1707901-1710332 GCF_000317375.1 Microtus ochrogaster
TTCAAGAAGTCCTTGTTTTTTACTGCTGAGTAATACTCTAATACGCATATATTCCATATTACTAGACCTGGATGGAGGTGGGCGGTCCTTGGACTTCCCACAGGTCAGGGAACCCTGATTGCTCTTCGAGCTGATGAGGGAGGGGAACTTGATCGGGGGAGGGGGAGGGAAATGAGAGGCGGTGGCGGGGAGGAGGCGGAAATCATTAATAAATAAATAAATTTAATGCCAAAAAATCTGCACAATTTAACCTATGTGACATTTTATGTTTAAAACATCCTACATTTTTTGACCACATATATGCAAAGATATTATTTATATTTATCTCTAAATGTCAATCAAATGAAGTAAATTATAATCACATGATTAATGTCTCACAGCTACTCTAAAGATGGAGAGTTTGTATCTGTACACATATTACATAATGTTTAGTCTGTATTTAGGGAAAATCAGCAAAAGCAATGTAAGAGCCCCAACTGCTTTTGGCCTACTTATACAGCATGCATGTGCTAGCAGTTGTTTTCAGCAATTCTGGAAAGCTCTACACACAATATATACATATATACACTCATATTACACAAACAGACACACACGCAAGGGTAGTTATACTACACATACATATGCACTTACACTACACACGGAGACACACATACACTCACATACACAGACCCCCACACACAAACACACACAGAGACACACAGACACTCATACATGGAGACAGATATACATACATGTGTACTTACATCACACACAGACATGCATACATGTGCACTTACACTACACACAGACACACATCTGAACACTTACATTGCACAAATGCAGACACACATACACACTTACACACATGTGCACTTATGCTGCACACACATACACATGTTCACTTACACTACACATCACAGACATATGCTCACATACACTTATACTACACAGACAGAGACACACATACTCACCACATGTGCACTTACACTGCACACATGGACACTCACACACAGACATAAACATGTGCACTTACACTACACACACACACAGACACACATACACACATACCACACTTCCATCCATGAGCTTCACTCATATAGTTTGTTGAAGTGTTCTTTGAAAAGAGGGTTTTGAAAGAAACATGTTTTCATTATTTTTTCTCTTATACTTTATCTACATTTACCAATATGAACAGTTCCTTTACAAGAGAAGTTTTAAGAGACAAAATATCTGTATTTCCCCTGATTATATGAGAAGAAGATGACAATATTTTTGAAAAAAATACTTTTATAAATTTGTAAATAGCCAAAAATATTTTATCTTGAATATAAGGAACACATAAGTAAACTATAAAACATTACATAGTTGATTATATGTAGAGGCATGTAGGTTCATAGTTCATACCTATCACTAAGTTCTAATGACCTATATTCAGCCATGAACAAACAACACATTCTGGAAATTCTGCTTAGTTTTTATAAACCTTAGTTTCATATTAATATGAGAAGGCTAATAATTGTGGTAATAATGGTAAGCCCATTATTTTCTGCCTCATAAAGCTATTGTACACATTAAGTAAAAAAAGACCATAAAGTTTTATCACAGCTCCTGACATAGTAGTTACTTAAAAACATTAACTGTAGCCAAACTATAACTATAGCAAAAGAGTATGAACATCAGAGAGATTGAGATTAGTGAGTTACAGAGTGAGATATTGTCTCAAAAGAAAAAAAAAAAAGAGGCAAAAATTTGCACAGGAGTGGGACTAAACCAGCTACCTAGGCCAGAGTGGGCCTGAGAAAGCAAGCTCCATGAGCAAGAGCTGGGAGACAATCCAGTTCTAGAACATTGGTGGATTAGGATAAAGCAAGCAACCTGGTCCAGAGCAGACCAGAGACAGCAAATTCCACCAGAACAGTTACAGGGCAGTAACCACTGAACAAGTGAGCCAGAGGCAGAGACGGCTGAAGGTCTGGACTTGAATCTGGGACCTTCAAGAGAGTAAACTAAGCCAGAACCTCTGTGGATCTGGTCGTGAGTCTAGGAACTCTGAGGAACTAGGCCTGAGCCAGGACCTCTGCCAGTCTGGGCATGAATCTGGGATCTCTGAGGGAGTAGGCAGGAACCAGAGATCTCTGTGGGGCCAGGTGTGAGTCTGGGACCTCAGAAGGAGTAGACCTGAGCCAGGTCCTCTGCAGTTTTGGATGCACGCTAGCCTGGGAAATCTGAGGCAATAGATTGGAGCCACAGACTTTTACAGGACCAACTCCAAGCCAGGGCCCTCTGCAGGAGTAGATCCAGACCAGGATTAACAGAAACAGGTCAAAGTCAACAGCCTAGGGCAAATAGGCCCGAGAAAGAAAACTCGAATGGAGCAGAGGAAAGGCCAGGATCACTGAGATATCTCCAGGAACACAGAGTAACTAATGGGGTAACTAGAACTGTGGCACTT
>NC_022016.1:1711363-1714415 GCF_000317375.1 Microtus ochrogaster
CATAACCAATACCTAGCCACAAACCCAGCCATACACAAAATACTAGGAGGAAAACTCCAACCCAAGGAATATGTCAACAAATCCCAAAGAATGGAAGAACACACAAATTAACATCACTACAATGAAAACTAAATTAACAGGAGATAGAAATTTCTGTTCATTAATATCCCTTAATATAAATGGACTCAACTCAACTATAAATGGCACAGACTAACAGATTGTATACAAAAACAGAATTCATCCTTCTTCAGCATACAAGAAACACATCTAAATCTCAAAGACAGACATCTTCTCAGAGTAAAAGGTCGGGAAAAAATATTCCAATCAAATGTATCTAAGAAACAAGCAGGTATAGCTATCCTAATATCAAACAAAATAGACTTCAAGCTAAAATCAGTCCAAAAAAAAAAAACCAAAAAGGTCATTTTCATGTACATGAAAAATACATCAAAAGAAAATCTCAATACTAAACATCTATGCCCCAAATACAAGGGCATCCTCATATGCAAAAGAAACACTTCTAAAGCTTAAATCATATATTAAAACCTACACACTAATAGTGGGAGACTTCAACACTCCCCTCTCACCATAGGGCAGTTCAGTCAGACAAAAAATGAACAGAGAAAAAAGAGAACTAATAGATGTTATGACTCAAATGGACTTAACAGACATCTGTAGAATATTCCATTTACACAAAAAGAATATACCTTCTTCTCAGCACCTCATGGAACCTTCTCAAAAACTGACCACACACTCGGTAACAAAACAAACCTCAACAAATACAAAAATGTTGTAAATACCCAATGTATCTTATCAGATTACTGTGGTGTAATACTAGAAGTCAACAGGAATACTAATTCCAGAAAGCTCACTAACACATGGAAATTAAACAATGCTCACCTGAATCACCAATGGGTCAAGGAAGAAATAAAGGCAGAAATTAAAGACTAATCATGCAACATACCCAAATTCATAGGACACTATGAAAGCAGTGTTAAGAGGAAAGTTCATAGCACTAAATGCCTACATAAAGAAGCTGGGAAAATCCCACACTAGTGAATTAAGAGGACATTTGAAAACTTTAGAACAAAAAGAAGCAAACTCACCTAAGAGAACTAGACAGCAGGAAATAATCAAATTAAGAGCTGAAATCAGCAAAATAGAAACAAAGAAAACAATACAGATAGTCAATGAGACAATGAGTTGGTTCTTCAAGAAAATCAACAAAATAGACAAACCTTGATCCAAACTAACCAAAAGGCAGAGAGAGAATATCCAAATTAACAAAATCAGAAATGAAAAGGGGGACATAACAGCAGACATGGAGGAAATACAGAGAATCATCAGGTCATATTTTGAAAACCTGTACTCCACAAAGTTGGAAAACTTAAAGGAAATGGACAAATTTCTGGATAAATATCATTTATCAAAATTAAATCAAGACCAGATAACCAAATTAAACAGACTTAAACTGCTGAAGAAATAGAAACAGTCATCAAAAGTCTCCCAACCAGAGAAAGCCCAGGACCAAATGTTTCAGGTCAGAATTCTACAAGACTTTCAAAGAACTAATACCAATACTCCTCAAAATATTCCACACAAAAGAAACAGAAGAAAGAAACATTGCCAAAATCTTTTTATGAAGCTACAATTACCCTGATACCAAAACCACAGAAGGATATAACTAAGAAAGAGAATTACAGACCAATCCCACTGGTGAACATTGATACAAAAATATTAAATAAAATGCTATGAAATCGAATCCAAAAACACAGAAGAACCATCATCTACCATGACCAAGTTGGCTTTATCCCAAACATGAAAGGATGGTTCAACATATGAAAATATGTCAACGTAATCCATCATATAAACAAACTGAAAAATAAAAATCATATGACCATCTCATTTGATGCTGAAAAAGCTTTTGACAAAATACAACATCCTTTCATGATAAAGGTCTTGGAGAAAGCAGGGATACAAGGAACATACCTAAACATAATAAAAACAATATACAGCAAGCCAACAGTCAACATCAAACTAAATGGAGAGAAACCCCCAGCAATTCCACTGAAATCAGGAACAAGACAAGATTGTCTGCTCTCTCTATATCTATTCAATATAGTCCTTGGATCCTAGCTAGAACAATAAGACACCAAAAGGAGGTCAAGGGGATACAAATCAGAAAAGAAATCAAACTCTCACTGTTTGCTGGTATGATAGTTTACATAACTGATCCAAAAAGTCTATCAAAGAACTTCTATGACTCATAACCCTTTCAGTAATATATCAGGATACACAATTAACTCAAAATAATCAGTAGCCCTCCGGTACACAGATGATAAAAGGGCTGGGAAAGAAATCAGAGAATCTACATCCTTTACAATAGCCACAAATGGCATAAAATATCTCGGAATAATTCTAACCAAACAAGTGGAAAACTTGTATGACAAGAACTTTAAGTCTTTGAAGAAAGAAATTGAAGAAGACACCAGAAAGAGGAAAGATATCCCATGCTCTTGGGTAGGCAGAATTAACATAATAAAAATGGCAGCCTTACCAAAACCAATCTACAGATAGTGCAATGCCCAGCAAAATCCCAGCAAAATTCTTCACAGACCTCAATAGGACAGTACCCAGCTTCATATGGAAAAGCAAAAAAACCCCAAGATAGCCAAAAAAAAAATCCTGTACAATAAAAGAAATTCTGGAAGCATCACAATCCCTGACTTCAAACTCTACTACAGAGCTACAGTATTGAAAACAGCCTGGTATTGGCATAAGAGCAGACAGGAGGACCAATGAAACCAAATTGAAGACCCAGATATTAATCCACACATCTTCAAACATCTTATTTTTGACAAAGAAGCGAAAAAATATTAAATAAAAAAGAAGTATATTTAACAAATGGTGCTTGCATAACTGGATATCAACATGTAGAAGAATGAAAATAGACCCATATATATTACCATGCACAAAACTCAAGTCCAAATGAATCAAAGGCCTCAACATAAAGCTAGCCGCACTGAACCTTTCAGAAGAGAAATTTGCAAGT
>NC_022016.1:1715105-1727595 GCF_000317375.1 Microtus ochrogaster
CTACATAGCAGAAAAAAATAACGACATCTTGAATTTTGCAGGAAAATGGATAGAGCTAGAAAACATCATTTTGAGCACAAGGTAACCCAGACAGATAGGAACAATTATCACATGTACTCACTCATAAGTGGTTTTTAAATATAAAACAAAGAAAACCAGCCTATACATCACAATCTCAGAGAACTTAGACAGCAATGAGGACACTAAGAGGCACACATACATAGATCTAATCTACATGGAAAGTAGAAAAAAAAAAGATCTCTTGAGTAATTTGGGAGCATGAGGACCTTGGGTGTTGATTGAAGCAGGGAGGGGAGAGTCAGGGAGGGGAGCAGAGAAAAATGTGGAGCTCAATAAAAAAGAAAAAGAATTAAGAATAACAGCAGTGACAACACAACCAGGTTTGTTTATTTATCTTTTTTTATATATTAGCTAATACCTTACCCATTTTCTTCAGGGCCCACAGTACCTAGGATTTCTCCTTTGTACTGCAGTGCTTTCTCCTATTCTTTTTCCTCCCCTCACCAGGCAGAATGAAGGTGTGCATTGTCTGCTGCCATTTGAGACAATACAGACCTGGAGAGCAGTTAACATCAAACCAATCTGAGTTCTAACCCCAATCTTCAAACCTATAGTGTGTGTCCATAAGAAACTTATTTTTCTAAGGAAACTTGCATCTGATGAAATAATTTTCTCTTATGTAGACATAAAAATGCTTGCTGGGTTTATAGGGCAGAACATAACAATAATTTAGAAAAACTACAATTTTCCCTGAGTACTAATAGCTGTAAAATGGTTTACTCTCTTAGCACAGCATCAGCCTCTCTCACATCTGCACTCATCATTTAATATGCACTATAAGCCTCTTAATTCTCTTAGTCACTCTTACATGGATTACTACATCAGCCTTCTAACTGGCCTCCATATCTCCGTGTGGTCCCTCCTTTTTTCCTTTATTGCTAATTCATCTTCCTAAACTGTTCTTTGACTGTGCCTCTCTGCTGTTCAAATTCTTCTATCATTAAACCTGACCCAAAGCTAAACTCCTATATTCTTCCAACCCCATTAAATCTCCTTCCATTATCGTTGTGCCCCAGTGTTCTCCACACTTCTTTCATCCCTGGAATTGCTTCAGTGTTGTATTTGTAAGAAATTTGTCCTCTGGAATATCACTTTACATTCCAGCTCAAATTGTCACCACTTCCTTATAGGCAGATCTCTTTAATGCAAATAGGTTTCATTTAAACTTCCGAGCATGTGGAGGTCTTTTCACATGTGTATTCTATGTTAAAGCTCTGTAAACATTTGCTTTTCCTGCACTACATGGAGCAGTTTCTATGAATAAGAACTATTACATTTATCACTGTACTTTATCACATTTAATTAAATTTTAAGCACAATAGTATTTTTTCATTTAAATAACATATGAATTGCATAGATTATTGCTTTCTTTAATATTTTCATGTTTTTCTAATTCAGATTTATTTGATACAATATATTTTTATCATGTTTTTCTCTTTTCAAACCCTTCCCATATACTTTCAGGCTGGTTCTGTATCCAACTTCGTGTTCATCTCTCTCAAAAGCAGAACAAAACAAAAAAGTAACAATCAAGGCAAACAAACAAACAAACATCATAGAATGGAAACCATTATGACTCCAAAATACCAAAACAAAGAACACACACATAAAACTAAAATGAAACAAAACAGAAAACATGGAGTTCATTGTTATTGCCTATGTACTTCTGGGATTGGAGTCTGCCACAGAGTGTGATTAATATACCCAGAGGCACTCCATGGAAGAAAACTGATTACTCTTTTGCCAGAAAGTATCAGTTACAAATAGTTTCCTATTCAGGCATAAGGTTTTGTGTCCACTTGTACTGCTCAGTTTTGAGATTTTGTCAGTGTTGAAACTGTGCACATCCCTAAAGAGAAATATAAAGCATTAGGAGACAGTTTTCAGACAATCTCATTCTGAGATTCCTGGAGGTAGGATCACCATTTTGGATCAGTGTAGAGGTAAAAGCCAGTGGCTGACTGTTTTGCTTTTCTGACCTTCAAATTGAACACCAATTTCTGTTTCTGGGCTTTTATTAATTGTGCACAGGAAATTCATCAATGCCTTCAATGCACCTGTTAAAACTAATGTAAAATTTGTGACTACTATTGTCCATAGACCTAAAGTTTATTTTGTGACCATTAAGGGGGAGGGATAAAAGGCCTTTCAACAAGAAAAATAAAGGTTGGACTTCTCAGCATTATTATTTCAGGTTAAGAGATGCTGAGGTACAGCACTTAGGCAGGTGTACAGGAGTGAGCCTCCCCTTTGTAAGGGGATCAATAGCTATCCACTAGCAATGGCTACAAAGTACCTTTTAAAACTAATAAGTGTAGAAGGGCTGAATACTTCATAATAAAAATCTTTAAAACCTTTATAAAATTCCCCTGTAAAGACACATCCTAGGGAGACCTATAATTATTGAAAGGGAAGGATAGGGTATCAGGCCTTTTCACATAAACGTGAATGGTACAGGCCTCAGCCAAGAAGCTGAGGTTAGGTGAATAAAACTCAAATGAGAAAATGAACCAGGATCAATTTTTTTTCCCAATGTATTTTATTGTATACAAACGATAAAGCATAAACAGCCTCTGATTTCCCTGTAGAATCTGCTGTTTTTCTTTCTAATTTTTTCCTTCAACAAAAGCTATGTGGCTGACATTGAATTGCAAATTCTGTCCTTCAGAAAACCCACCATTCAGACTCCATATGCTCATTTTGAGGCAGTTAACCCTATTTTTGTTTGACTGCAGCATTTTTTCTTGAATTCTAAATTCAAGCATTAGATGGCATTTAGAATCTTCTTTTTTTCCCCCTTTCCTCTGCTGTCTTAAAAATAGCAGAGGTGGGAATAATTGTACTCCTTCAATCTTTGCTCAAAATATTAGGTTATTAATTTCTGTTCAAAATGCAAGAGAAGTTTTTTAAACTGAGATTCACCCCAACTAAACATAGAAGGTTCCCAAGTAAGGATCCTATGTTTAGCAAACTTTTTAATGTTCTTCTTCTGAAATATCCCACAGTCTTTGGACAAGCTTTCTTGCTTTACTGCAGGAACAGGAGAAAGACCAGGATACCTAGATCCTGGGTGGACCTAGCCTTCTGTTTAATTATTTAGACCTCAGTTTCTTCCTTTTTTTTCTTTGCAGTGAAGATATTGAATCCGAGACTGAAAATATCTTTTTTTATCTTTTTGTGGCATGCATGATCAATCAATAGTGAGTAACTGTCTTATGTGTTGTTTGGACCCTTAGAGGAACTTCATGTTCGTAATGAAATATATTTAAGAACTATGTAAGATGGACTCAATGTTCAAGAGCAAGTTAACTAAGCAAAGATGACTGAAAAGGGGAACCTAGGAGCATGTGTTTGACCACTAAACAAGAGAAAAGATTTAGTAGATAAAAATGCTATACATCAACATGGAAATAGGGCAATGACTGAAACAAAAGCTGTCTCCGATTTACTTCTTCCTGCTGTGACTCTCAAAGAACAGTTGTGTGTATGCAGAGGTTTTTTTTTTTTTTTTTATCAGAACCAGAATCAGCTCTTCTCTGCCAGCCACACCCTCAATCACCACTCAGAGACTTATTATGAATTATAAATTCCCAAACAATATCTTAGACTTATTGCTAACTAACATCTACAAGTTCAGTTAACTCATTCCTATTCATCTATGTGCTCCCTTGAGGCTTGTGGCATTTACCCCTCCAGGATGTCCTGCTTCCTTTCTGTCTGGATACTGACTCCTCTCACTCTGCCCTCTTTTTTCTCAGCACTCTGTCTGCCTTGAAAATTGTGCTTAGCTATCATCTAGTTAGCCTTACTAACAATGAGACCAACACATTTTTACAAGGTGCACAAGGATTATTCAACAGCAGTTCTGTGGAAATAAGACATATTTATATAAGATACAAAGAAGAGTGCAGTTTTTTAAATTGCATTATGTACTGTATGTTAAAGATATTCTCCATTCCATGTCCACTAGCAGAAAATTCCATCTTCCAAACTTCATAAACCTTTTCTTCTATGGCAGGATTATTGAAAAATTTCAGCCCAATAAATAGCATTGAGTGTTACTGTGAAAATTATTTGGGCCAGTGCTATAGAAACTCTTTCAGGCAATAGCCTTTAAGATACTGGCCCATTTTGGGTGTGGTCTCATATGTGCAGGCAAAAAGTGTGCTCAGGCCCTTTGGCTGCTGGATTTGGTTACAATTCCAAGAGAGTGCAAAGGAATGTAGATCCCTACTCTTTCTGTGAGTTTACTCCTTAATAAATAAACCTTTATTATACTCTATTCTGGACTAGTGTGGAAGTCTTTCATACTGCAACACTTCATAACAATACTGATGGTTTCAAAAACAATCTATGGCTTCAGATTCAGGTTTCTCATAGGCCTAAAACTTATGGCTTTTTGAAACACATGTTTTTAAATGGGCTTCAATCTGAGACCCAAATAACAAAGCAGCAAGCCATTTACTTTTACCTCAACCTCAGTCTGAAAATGATGACCCTGCTTCCAGCAATATTAGAATGAAACTGTGACTCAGAGCTGTCACCCCGTTTTGTAATCTTCTCTAGCTCTGGGATTAAAGGTGTGCACCACTGGCATGAAAGGCATGCACCATCCCATTTCTATGGCAACTAATGTGGCTACTGGAATTAAAGTTCTCTGGTACCACTGACTGGTCTGTAAGGCTGACCAGTGGGACTGTTTTACTCTCTGATCTTCAGAGAACCTTTATTTATTAAAATAAAACTGAAAAACTGCTACAGCTTTTGGATCCCAAGCACATAGCTATATACTAATAAGCATTTGAACATTTGAAATGGGATTAATGCAAGTTGCAATGAGCTGTAGTTGCTTAAGTTAACTCCAGAATTTAGCTGTAGAATGGAAAATCCTCGTCCTTGATTTTGGAAGAACTTATCAGTCTATAACTTTATCATGCAGCTTCATCTTGCCATTGGTTGAAGAGATTATCTTCTACTTCATATGAAGTTCATATTACTTTGCTTTTTAAAACAGCTGAGTCATTTGTCATGTAGACTTTCCTGCAGAGTATATTTTTCTTATTGTATCTTCAGCAAATGTAACTTGATTCACTATATTTCTTAAAATCTTAGTGTTATTCTTGGAAAGCTAATAGTGCCTGAGGCAATAAATAGTCATGGAACTTTCTACTACATCCTGAAGACACATCGTGTTTCCCTAGTCAGTATTTATTTTATTAGAGGATTTTACGTATGAGTATACTGTGTTAAAATTATTTTTATGGCTCTTTTCCTTTCTAACTCCTCCAGCTTACTCCACCCACCCCAAATTCATAACCTCTACACACACACACATATACACACACACACACACACACACACAAATACACACATATATGCTTGCAAATGCACGCACAAATGCATACTATTATTCCTAAAATGTCCACTTATCATTTAACCTAATTACATTCTTTTGGGATGCTGATCACTCAGTATTAGAATATACAACAGTAACAAATCCCTGTTTCAGTCAACTTTCTATTGCTATGATAAAACACCATGAGTAAAAGCAACCAGAAGAGGAAAGAGTTTATTGCTTTTAAAATTCTACATTGCAGTTTATCACTGAAGGAAGTTAGGAATGAAACTCGCGGTGGCGATCGGGAGACAGGAAGTGGAGTAGAAGCCATGGGGAAATGCAGCTTTCTTGTTTGCTTTTCATGGCTTACTTATCCCATTGTCCTATAGTACTCAGGGTCACCTGTCTAGAGGTGACACCACCACATGGGCTGGGCTGCTTGTATCAGTCATCAGTAAAGAAAATGCTCAATGGCCTTTAATGTAGACCAGTCTTACTGATTCACTTTTTAATTGTTGTTTACTCTTCTCAGATCATTCCACATAGTATTATACTGACAGTGTCCACAACAAAATCCATGAAAATCCAACCAGCATAGTTCTCAAAAACAACAAAAAACAAGCAACAATAATGGCATCAGTAAAACAATCTGCTGGTCTTATGCAAGCAACCATATATTATTGAGAGTATATGGAGTAATACCCCATTCTATTCAGAAGAATCTATTACAGAGCAGTCATCCAGGTTTTTAGGCTCTTACACTCTTCCTCTATTTTTTTTTTACAATTTCTCCTAGATTTTAACAGTAAGGGGTGTATTATAAATGTCCTATTTGGCCCTGGGCATTCAGGGTCATTGCTTATCTTCCTTTTGGGCAGTGTAAATTTTTCCAATGTTCTCCATTTACTGTCAAAATAAGCTTCTTTGATGAGACAGATATAAGGATGAGTACTTGGAAGGCAATTGGAAAGCAGGCTACTTTAGTCACATGGTAGAAGCTTTCCATCATGGATAGATAGCTTTATACCACCAGTCATAAGTTCCTTCCAACTGAGCAGGCTATGAGTCCAATTAGACAGCTGTAAGATGTTTTCAAGAAAGTAGTGCCATTATAGTTCCCATTTGGGATTATCCTCCTGGGTCTGATGTTGTAGTCCTCAGGCTTTACCTTGGTATAGGACTGTTCATAACTTCTCTCCCTGGGCAGTTCACATAGCACCTGCCAACATTATAAGAGCTGGCACTGGGTATGTGTCGTGGGAAACTTCTTTATCAGGACCCACTTGATTTCTCAAACCAGTGACCAAAATATGCAGTATTTTTGGTAATAGATTTTTACTTTGAACTTCTTGTAGGTGACCAAGAGAATGTATAATAACCTATATTGTTTGGGTGACCTCTAAGACCCCTGCCTCCCAGACAAACAACTTGAAGGGAGGTATCACCACCAGACCCTAGAGTTTTGTAAATAATCTCTGACTCTGGGGTAGGGAGGGACATCACTATCCCATTGCATGTGGTAATTGTGATATATACAGTCTTAAGTAGCTTCATAAGATTATTGGTTTTTCTATGACTTCCAAACATCCTTAGTGTTATTTTGTACCTCTTCCCCACTTTCTGGTTCAATCCTCACTTCCCCATTCAGAGCACCTGTGCCCTGCTACCTCTCTTTATCTAGATACCCTTCTGCTTATACTCCATGATCCCTTCCTATATTGATCAATATTTAGTTATGATAAGAATGGCTTGCAGCTTGTAAACTGTTTCCTGTCTTGGTGGGATCTCTTTAATGACTGGGTCAGTGTTTTCCATAAATTTAAAAACTAACCAATTGTATTTTGTACTGCTAAAGAATAAGCACTAATTAAATACTCATGGAAAGAAGAAAGAGAATATGAAACCACAAAGGTTTTGAGAAAAAAGAAAGACATAATAAGTTATGGAAATAAATAAGAAAGCAAAAAGGAGTTGCAGAGCAAGAAAACAGAAGGGAAGAAATGTGTGCTATTGTAAGGAGTCTGCTTGTTCGTTCCCTGGTCTTCCAGACTCCAGAAATAATCACACAGAAACCATATTACTTAAATCACTGTTTGGCCCATTAGCTCTAGTTTCTTATTTGCTAGCTTTTACATCTTAACTTAACCCATCTCCATTAATCTGTGTATCACTGAGGTCGTGGCCTACCAGCAAAGTATCAGCATGCCTGTCTCCAGCAGCGACTCCATGGTTGCTTCCCTCACTCCACCTTCTTTCTCCCAGCATTGAGTTTAGTTTTCTCCACCTACCTCTGTTCTACTAAGCCACTAGACAAAACAGATTCTTTGCTAGCCAATGGTACTCACAGCATACAGAGGAGAATCCCACATTAGTGTGCACAG
The DNA here is from genome assembly GCF_000317375.1 of Microtus ochrogaster. Lineage (NCBI taxonomy): Eukaryota > Metazoa > Chordata > Mammalia > Rodentia > Cricetidae > Microtus > Microtus ochrogaster. The sequence goes on from NC_022016.1 coordinate 1,722,906, forward strand.
TTTGTCTTGATAGGGTTATCTAATACCGGCATTAATTTCTTATTTATTTTGTATTTCTAGGACTTAAGTAGAATATTAAAAATAACTATAATCATTAAATGAAAAGCCCATATTGTCCTAGGAACTTAATTATTTGCCAAAACTTCATCTTAAATTATATAAATTCACAACAAGTTTACAAAACCAGGTGTAGTTTCTAAACTATTTTTTTAATGATTAGAAATATGAAGCTTCATAACCATGGTTCTCAAAGTATCCAACAGAGTTTCTTGTTTACATATCCCCATACCTTCTTGAGATCAAAACCCAGAAAATATTCATTGATTGAGTGACTGAGGTCACTACTGAAGTGATTGGAAGGGATGTATTTGTCCAGCAAATATTACGACAAAATTGACTTTATGCTTATCACCAAAAGCTTTAAAGAAGGTCTCCTGCTGAGGAAGACTTCTCATTCATTTAGCCATGTATCACCCTTGTAGTTGTTCATTTGTGCATCTTACTCCTTACATAGTTTGTGGATTTCAGGTTGGTCTTTGAGATTCAATGATAAACATCTTTGTTCAGATTCAAATCCTCACAATGCTGTTACCCTTGCCATGGTTTTAACTCCAAAGTCAGGTAAACAGTATATGTAGTCAGAAGACCTTTCAATGGCTTGGCTGATGTTTAATATAGAAGCATCTTTATGCCAAAGTAGCATTATACTGACTGGTGAATCTGCAAGCAACAGTTCAATTACTGATGGTATAGGGGGAGGGCATCACAGGAAACCCAATTAAATGTCACAAGTTTTCACTTCAAACTATAAAATTGGTGTGATTGTGCCTATCCCCATAATGCTCAGGTGTATAGAGAGATTCACACAGGATAATGTGAGTCATAAATTGCAGCAGATACACAAGGCTTTATTACCCTACTTACACTGTATCCCTCAGTCTCTGCCATATTTTATCACCTTCTCCTTTAGTGAAACACTCAATATTCATTGAATGATTTTCTCTAAATCAATAATATAAACAAAGAAAACAAGACGATCTAGTAAAAGAGGCTCAGGAAATTAACTCTCAGGGTGTGTACATATTGTCTTGGAGCAGTAGGCTGCTATAATATGGCACTAACTCTCTAAGCCAGAGAAAAATTTACCAGAGAGCTGCAAGTAAATGCATTTTCTACAATTCACTGTAGTGCAGCATTCTCAGGAGATAACGCCACTAATACTCCACTTCAAATTAAAAAACATATGTTTTTTTCTCCCTTAAAAACAGAAGCAAAGAAACATGTCCCATTTTCTTTCCTCTATGAAAACAAAGGCTTTTAAAATGATAAAAATTACCTCTGCTTGATCAAACAGCCATCTGCATCTGATTTAGTTAAAGGATTCTGTTATAGCTTTTTATTTATTTTTAATTTTTGGTTTGGGAAAATGCATAAACACAAAGAGAGGACTTTTGAAAAGGTCACACAATTTCTAATTCCACCATTAAACTTGATCTCACATTCAAAGTGACCCTAAAATATGTCTTCACCTTTAATAGAAAAATTTGAAATGAATCCTGAGAAACTATTTCTAATTACTCAAGTACCTGGCTTTGCCTTCCCCTCCTTCTTCCACAATGCTGGTAAAGTGGTGACATTACAGAACTTCAAAATGAGGAATCACTATAGTGTTTGGCATTTATATGACACTCGGTTATTGCAAGCATTTTTATTAGTTGTCTTATGTTGGTTCTGGGAGAGAGACTGGATAAGCTTAGTATTCAGAGTGGGTGAGTTCCCATATGCCGTTAACTCCAGTATGATGGTCACAAACACCAAATGTCATGCCATATGAAATAAGCACAGGACAGACTTTCCAAGACACAGATAAGATAAGGAGAGATGACATCTTCTACACAAATGTTGCAGCAGCTTCAGAACTTATCTCAGAGAAATGGTTTCTTTGTGTTTAGGACAGAGAACAGAGGAGAGGTTTGTTCAAAATGTTCTTAAATGGACTATACTGTTATTATCATCTGAAATTTGAAGGAAAAGCAGAGAGAAGAAAGTCCAGATGGGATATGAATTGTACATTTGTGTTTGGGTGGTGGCATAAATAAGTAGTGCCCCATAATCTAGGGGTGATAGATTCTACGATTCCTCATGGATACCCAAATCACAGTCTCTCTCTCTCTCTCTCTCTCTCTCTCTCTCTCTCTCTCTCTCTCGTATGTGTGTCATATATGTGATGGTTAATATTCAGTTAACCTGACTAGACTTTTGCTTATCCAGTAGGTGACAAGATGCTATTCAGAGTGTGTCTACAATGATGTTTGTCGAAAATATTGGCATGGGTTATTAAATAATGGAGGTATGGTAAACTGAGATTGTGGAAAGGATCCATATAGTACTCTGAGGTGTCTAGAAAGAGGGGCAATCTGATTAGAAGATAGTGCAGATTTTCAAGCTCTTCTCTTCCTGAACTAGTGTTTAACAGTACTATTATTATCTACATGTTTCAGCTTCTTTGACCTTATAAAGAGGACTTAACAGCAGATATTCCAGATGACTTTCAAACCTTCAACATGAACTGGGACCACTTAGGCTTTCAAATTTGTGTACAGAAAAACTACCAAGTTCTCTGACTCTTCAATGTATATTTCGAATAATATATTATTCAAATAATATATTCAATAATTTGTCTGTCTATCCTACTATCGTGCAACCTGACCCAATATGTTCTATAAACATATATGTATGTATGTGAATATACACATTTATTCAATATATATAATGCAATATTTTCAATTATTCTAGCTATTTAGAGACTTTAGCTAATATATATTTTCATGTGCATTTGTGATAAAATTTAAATTTTCAGATAGGAATGAGAGAAATTATCAATAAAACTACTAAAAATGAGACTATTAATGACATATTATAGGAAAAGATATATCAATATACTATTTTTCAATTTATCATTTTTTATTGAAAATAAATTCTTCTCTCATATAATACATCCTGACTTCAGTTTCCTCTGTCAACACTTCTCCCAGCTTTGCTCTACTTCCTTTCTCCAACATATTCATTATCCCTACTTTGATCTTCAAAAAGGAGCAGGCATCCAAGAGACACAGCCAAACACAACAAAACAAGACACAATAAGACAATGCTAAAGCCCTCATATTGAGGCTGAACAAGGAAACCTAGTAGAAGACAAAGAGTCCCATGAGGAAGAAGAAGAGTCAGAGGCACACTCACTCCCAACTGCTAGGTGTCCCTCAAAAACATCAAGCTGAGAGCCATAACACATAACCAGAGGGTCTAGTGAAGACTCATGCAGGACCTGTGCTTTCTTCTTCAGTCTCTGTGAGCCCATATGAGGCCAGCTTAATTGGTTCAGTGGGTCCTCTTCTCCTGGTGTTCTCCATCCCCTCTGACTCTTAAAAATCTTTCTTTTCTCTGTTCTGTGAGATTTCCTGAGCTCGGAGGGGAGGAACACCATGGAGACCTCCAGTTTTGACTCCCTCCACATAATGTCTTTCTGTTCGTCTGTCTCTGCATCCTCTCCCATATGCTGCCAGGAGAATCCTTTCTGAAGAAGACTGGACAAGGTTCTTATCTATCATCACAACAGAATATCATTGAGGGTTTTGTTTTGATTTTTCTATTTATGTTTGTTTGGTCCGCCCTTAGGTCTCTCGGCTATCCAGTCTCCAATTCCTGGTCATCCAGGCTTTGTCAGACATGGTCTCCCTCAACCAGCATGGGCCTCAGGTTAAAAAGGATATTTGGTGGCTACTTCTACAATTTGGCCACTCCCACAAGTTGTGGTCAATATTGCCTCACCACATCTTTCAAATAGAACAGAGTGAGGTCAAAAGTTTTGTGGCTTGTTTGGTGTCCAGGTTTCTTTTTCAATAGTGTGCAGAGTACCTTCTCACACCAAAGAGATTAGAAATTAGGGGTGAAGAAATTCCCATATTGATTTTCAAAGTGGCTGCATAAATTAGCACTCCACTGACAGTGAAGGAGTGTTTCTCTTGCTCCATATCCTCACCAGCACGAGCTGTCACTTGTGTTTTTTATCTTAGCTATTCTGACAAGTGTAAGATAGAGTCGCAGAGTAGCTTTGATTTGCATTTCTCTGATGGCTAAAGATACTGAACATTTCTTTCAGCATTTCTCAGCTATTAGAGATTATTTTGCAGAAAATCCTGAAAATTTTATTTAGTTTGTTGATGTCTGTCTGATTTCTGGAGTTCTTTATGTGTTTGAATATTTGTCCTCTGTCAGATGTGGGTTTGGTGAAGATTTCTTTTTCAATTTTGGGGCTGCATTTTTGTCTTATCAACAGTGTTCTTTTCCTTGCAGAAGCTTTTTCAGTTTCATGAGGTCTCATTTGTCTGTCTTAGTGTCTGTTCAACTGGCGTTCTGTTCAGGAAGTTGTCCCCTGTGTCAATGATGTCAAGACTGTTGCCCATTTTTTTTTATTAAAAATTTCTGCCTTCTCCCCACCTCTCATATCTCTCCCCCTCCCCCCACAAATATTATTTGTAATAGCCAGAACCTGGAAACAACCTAGATGCCCTTCAATGGAAGAATGGATGAAGATAGTGTGGAATATCTACACATTAGAGTACTACGCTGTGGTAAAAAACAATGACTTCTCGATTTTTGCATGCAAATGGATGGAAATAGAAAACACTAT
>NC_022016.1:1729351-1731525 GCF_000317375.1 Microtus ochrogaster
TCTAGTACAACTTGAAATCAGGGATGGTGATACCTCTAGAAGTACTTTAATTTTATAGTATTGTTTTATCAGTCCTTGATTTTTTTTTGTCTTTACACATCAAGTTGAGCATTGTTTGTTCAAAACTTATGAAAAATAGTGATGGAATTTTAATAGGAATTGCATTGAATCTCTAGATTGCTTTTGGTAAGATGGCCATTTTCACTATGTTAATTCTGACAACCCATGAACATGTGAGATCTTTCCATATTCTGATATCTTCTCTAATTTCTTTCTTCAAATACATGAAGTTTTTGTCATGCAGGTCTTTCACTTGTTGGTTTAGAGTTACCCAAAGGTAATTTATATTATTTGTGGCTGATGTGAAGGGTGTTATTTCCTTGATTTCTTTCTCAGCTTCTTTGTCATTTGTATATAAGAGGCTACTGATTTCTTTTTTGAGTTAATCTCCTTTCCATCCACCTCACTGAAGGTGTCTATAAGCTATGGAATTTCCCTGGTTGAATTTTTGAGGTTGATTATTATGCATACTATTTTACCATCTACAAATAAAAATACTCTGACTTCTTCTTTTTCATTTTTGTATCCTTTTGATCTCCTTCAAGTACTATATTGAGTAGATATGAAGAGAGTGGACAGGCTTGCCTTGGCCCCAATTTTAATAGATTGTTTTGAGTTTCTCTGCATTTAATTTGATGTTGGTTATCAGTTTGTTATATATTGACTTTATTATTTATAGGGATGTCCCTTGTATCCCTGATCTTTCTAAGACTTTTGTAATAAATGAGTCCTGGGTATTGTCATATAGTGATCATGTCTTTTTTTTCAGTTTGCAATGTGGTTGATTACATTGACAGATTCTTATATGTTGAAACATACCTGCATCACTGAAACCAAACTTGCTTGATTCTGGTGAATGTTGCTTTTAATGTGTCCTTGGATTTGTTTGTCTGTATTTAATTGAGTATTTTGGCATCTCTGTTCATGACAAAAACTGGTGTGAAATTCTATTTCTTTGTGGAGTCTTTATGAGCTGGCAAGACACCATTGGGGAAAACATCAGTGTATAAGATAAGAGCCTCATTGTGGTAGGATCTGATGGACCTAAAGGGGAACAATGACATCTAAAATGAGATCAAATAAAGGATGTGGTGGGGTGCTGTGGAAGGCTATATACAAAATCCATTGAGAAGTCATGACTTGGTTCCTTTTTTTGTTGTTTTATCACACTCCTTTATTGGTTTGATTATTTTGTCTTTGGTATCAAAGAAGTACAATATTAAATAGTTCAGAAAAATAAGCATACTAAATAAAATCAAAAAGAGAAATGGAAAAATCATGAAGAAAATCAAACTATTGGTTCCATGTAGAAAAGTGTAGAACGTCGTTGCTGAATGCAGGACCCAAGAATGAATTTTGAATGCATTCCCAGTCTGCATGACGATCATAGAGGCCATGTGTGTTATCTGTTATCATTTCTTCTGTTGGACTGTACTTTCAAATTTGGACATGACCAGTCAGATGGTGATTGCTGTGTTGTTTGCAGCTGTGGCTGAAGAAAGAGACTTAAGAGAGCAAGACACATCTGAATCAGAAGGAATCTTGTAGTGATGTATCTGTAAGACAGAGGAGGCATTTTTCACACAAATTGGTGCCAACATGGCGTACTAAAATCCATGTGAAATCTAAGAAATCTTGAAAAGGAAACCTAGACATAGAAATGCAGAGTTTAACACAATTAACACAGCTTCCTGCTGTTTGCTGCCAGTGTGCAGCATCTCCTTTAAGAAAAGTTTTTCTTATTAAGTGTTAGCAAAAGAAAAAAAAACAGCCATTTTGGGTTTTTTGGTATTTTTTATTGATTTTTATTGAGCTCTACATATTTCTCTGCTCCCATCCCTGCCTATTCCCACCCTCCTTCAATCCTCCTCCAAGATCCCCATTCTCCCAATTTTTTCAGGAGTTCTTGTCTTTTTCTACTTTTTACTTCCCATGTAGATTAGATCTATGTAAGTCTCTCTTAGTGTCCTCATTGTTGTCTAGGTTCTCTTGGATTGTTTTATGTTTAAAAACCACTTATGAGTGAGTACATGTGATAATTGTCTGTCTGTATCTGTATCACTCAAAATAATGTTTTCTGGCTCCATCAATTTTCCTGCAAAATTCAAGTTGTT
>NC_022016.1:1732161-1734540 GCF_000317375.1 Microtus ochrogaster
AGAAGATTTTCAGTTTCAGGAGGTCCCATTTACTAGTTGTTTCTCTCAGTGTCTGTACTGCTGAGGTTATATTCAGGAAGTGGTCTCCAGTGCCAATGGTTTCAAGTGTATTTCATACTTTCACTTCTTTGAGGTTCCGTGTAGCTGGCTTTATGTTGAGGTCATTAATCCATTTGGACTTGAGTTTTGTGCATGGTGATAGATATGGGTCTATTTTCATTCTTCTACATGTTGATATCCAGTCATGCCAGTACTACTTGTTAAATATGCTTTTTCCATTTGATAATTTTTGCTTCTGTGTCAAAAATTAGGTGTTCAAAGATGTGTGGCTTGGTATTTGGGTCTTCTATTCAGTTCCATTGGACCTCCTGTCTGTTCTTATGCTAGTACCAGGCTGTTTTCAGTATTGTACCTCTGTAGTAGTGTTTGAAGTCAGGGATTCTAATGCCTCCAGAAGTTATTTTATTTTACAGGATTGTTCTGGCTATCCTGGGTATTTTGCTTTTTCATATGAAGTTGAGTACCTTTCTTTCAAGGTCTTTGAGGTATTTTGCTGGGATTTTGCTGGGCATTGCATTGAATGTGTAAATTGCTTTAGGGAAGATTGCCATTTTTACTATGTTAATTCTGCCTACCCAGGAACATAGGAGATCTTATCACTTTCTGGTGTCTTATTCAATTTCTTTCTTCAAAGATTAAAAGTTCTTATCACACAAGTCTTCCACTTGTAAAGTTTGAGTTATTCTAAGACAATTTATGCTATTTGTGTCTATTGTGAAGGGTGTTGATACTCTGATTTCTTTCCCAGCCCTTTCATCATCTATGTACAGGAGGGCTACTGATTTTTTTGAGTTAAGGTTTCATCCCGCTACATTACTGAAAATGTTCATGAGCTATATATGTTCCTTTGCAGAATTTTTGGGATCGCTTATGTAAACTATCATATCATCAGCAAACAGTGAATTTGACTTCTTTTCCAATTTTTATCCCTTTGATTTTTTTTTGGTGTCTTATTTCTCTAGCTAGGACCTCATATATTGAATAGATAAGAAGAGAGTGGACAACTTTGTCTTGTTCCTGATTTCAGAGTAATCACTGGGAGTTTCTCTCATTTTAGTTTGATGTTGGATTTGGATTGCAGTATATTGCCGTTATTTTATCTAGGTATATTCCTTGTATCCCTGTTTTCTCCAAGACCTTTATCAAGAAGGGATGTTGTATTTTGTTGAAAGCTTTTTCATCTTCTAACAAGATGATCATATGATTTTTATTTTTCAGTTTGTTTATATGCTGGATTATATTGACAGATTTTCATATGTTGAACCATCCCTCAACTCTGGAATGAGGCTGACTTAGTCATGGTGGATGATGGTTCTGATGTAAAAAAGCAAATTTGCAGTGCCAGATTTTTGGGTCATACTGCCAGTGCAAACTATGACTCTTTCAGGCAGGAGGTTCGACTACAGAGCATTTGAATGGGCTTTGTTAGCAGCTTGTTTAATGACAACATAGACTGGCTGTGTGCCTGAGAATGGGTCTGTGTGCACTGATCAGAGGTTGGTGAGCGGCTCCACTATGATGGACTGGGCAGGCAAACAGGAAGACTGTATTTATTATAGTAATGGTGCAACTAAAGTTTTAGACTGGGTGGGCAAGCAGAAAGTACCATATATATCATAGTAATGGCTCAGCTTAAATTTTAAGAAGCACTTAGCATTTTAAAAAGCACTCCTGGACAGTAAAAAATTACAGATAGGCAATAAAGACAAATCCAGATGAGGCATAGTGTTGGATAAATGTTTGTAGGCTTGGAAGAGAGAAGAAAAATAGTATATAGAGTTATAAAATAAAGTTAATGCTTAAAAAAGGGTAAAGTCTTTAAAGACACAGACTACAGATAAACATAGATTAAAAGGAGTTAAAAATGAACAAGCCACATAAAGATGGAATATACACAGAATCTGGTTTATGTATATTATTGCGTTTTCTTTGAGTTTCTTGACTATAGAGAGACATTTGATTCTGGGGACTACTAGATTAAAGCAACATATATTTTAAAGGTATCTTGACTTCAAAATTTGGGTCTAAGAATATGTTGCTTTGAAAAAGAGATTTTTCTCTTGTTTCCACAAAGGAAGAGAACCTGTAGATTGCTTCTAGACTAATAAATAGAGCATGATCCCATGAAAGATTGCAATGAACAGCCTCAAAAATTTACTTTGCCCAACATCTAACTAAGAGGAACCTAGGACATAGGATACACCATGAAAGACCTGATTAACAGTGGCCCCAAACAGCAGGAACTTGTTGTTGGAGTTTCTGTCCTGCCCAATTAGTCAGCCATTTAGTCCAAAGAAATCACAGAAAGGTCTATATTAG
>NC_022016.1:1752965-1758258 GCF_000317375.1 Microtus ochrogaster
CGCGATTGCGCGCCGCTCTCCGCCTCCGAGACTGCGCGCCGTTCTCCGCCTCTGCGACTGCGCGCCGCTCTCTATGCATTACTTTCATTGGTTAATGAATAAAGAAAATACCTTGGGCATTTGATAGGGTGGGACTTAGGTAGGCAGGGTGTTGCGGGAAGTCCTTCCGCTCCTCCAGCCTATAGCCGCTGAGATACCAACCAATTGGGGCGTGATCTCTCTCCCTTTCAAAAAGTGGCCACTTCCCTCTCCTCTCTCTCTTCACTTCCTGCTCCGCTGGCGACTAGACTCTCTTCCTGGTTGCGCAGAGGGCTGTTGTCTGGGACGGTGATCTGTAAGTTTTTCCCCTTTAAATAAACACCTCCCTATTAATCATAATTCCAAACAGGTGTGGCATTGTTTGTGACTTACGCCTTCAGCAAGGAAGACAGATCTGAATGCTGAAAGGAAGAAGGCAGAGGGAGGGAGAGAAACAATGAAGTCACCAGAGTCAGACATGATGAATATTTCATGGTAGGCCACTGCCATGTGGCAATACAAAGATTAATACAAATGGGTTAAACTGAGATGTAGGAGTTAGTCAAAAAGAAGTTAGAGCTAATGGGCCAGCAGTGTTTTAACTGATATAATTTCTTTGTGGTCATTTTAGGGCTAAGCTAGCCAGGCAGCCAGGAAGAACAAGCTGGTCCTCTCTCCTGCAACAGGAAGCAGTTTGAATAAAACTACACCCATATTCCCAAATATTGTCTATAAATGTTTGTTTACATTTAAAGGGAGATATGATAAAGATATGAATAATTTGAATTGGTATGAATCTTGGTTTATTGAAACAAATTTAAGATCAATTTTGTTAGATATATATATATATATATATATATATATTTCTGATTTTCATTAAGGTATTGTATTTGTGTATCTCATTTAAAAATGTAATGTATAATTAAGAAATATAGGTTAATAGATAATTATCTATAATAGTCAATATTTTAGTTATGTTAGTTAAGTTTTCTAGATATATAGAGATATATTTCTGTTAGTTAGGTAATCTTCAAATCTTTCAGAGATATTCAGATTTTAAATGTTTTAAAAACTTAGGACTTTTTTATTACAATGAGAAATGTCTGCTTTTGGCAGCACCAATTACTTCAAGAAGAAGATAGGCATCAAAGAGTCTCCTTATAGAGTTTGCTAGCAATTTGGGCAAGAAACTCTTCTTGCCTAGACTGCTTGACTGGACATGCAGGACCCACAGAGAAATGACTCCCGAGCTTGCCTAAAGGTGAGATGGTTCTTTGGGGTTCCTTATTTATAAAAGACTCTACTAGATATTCTGCAGGATACAAAAGAAAGTGACTGGAAAACTGCTAATATAGGCAGAACTGTCTTTGAAATTTCCTGCTTTGTGGAAATGTATGCTGGATACTACAGGCCTGGGCTGAAGATCAATGCCCCAATGATAAAGAAGAACTTTGGGTGACTGTCCGGGTAGTAAGATGACTTTGTCAATTCTAGAGTTTTGGAAGTTGCTTACAATGTACTTCCTATTTACTTATGTAATAATATATCCTTCTGGGGTCTTTGATGGAGTTGAAATATAGATAGTAATAATATAGTTTTCCTTAGATATGATAAAAGATAAAGTAGATATAAATATTGTAACTGTAATTCTTGCTTGATACCACTTTTGTTTTATGTAATTTTACTATGTTAAAGCCTTCCTTTTTGATCAAACAAAAAAGGGTTAATGGCTTGAGAGATCTCTCTGTCAATGTATTGCTTTTATTGGTTAATGAATAAAGAAAGTGTATTGGCCTGTGATAGAGCAAAAGAACAGAGTTGGGAGGAGAAAACTAAAGTGAATGCTGGGAGAAGGAAGGCAGGGTCAGAAAGACATCATGTAGCCTTGCTGGAGACAGATGCAGGAACTTTAGTTGGTAAGCCACAGCCACATGACTATACACAAATTAACAGAATTGGTTTAAATTAATAGGTAAGCCAATAAGAAGCTAGAGCAAATGGGCCAAGCAGTGATTTAAATATCATTTCTGTGTGATTATTTTGGGTCTAAGCTAACTGGGCAGCTGGTAACCAACAAGCGCCCTCCCCTACAACAACCTTCTATCCCTTACAGTGTTCCAATAGCCTCCCTCTGCTATAGAAACCTAGAAAATCACAGCTCCAAGAGTGGGTTAATTAAAGAGTGACCTTGTATTGGTTGATGTTGATATTAAAGACAATTGAGTTTATAATGACCAGAGTTTTTATTCATGCTATACAGATGATTTACCATACTATGACTACATGAAGGTATTAATTTTATTCAATTATGGACAACAATAATGTCTGTTTGTGCATACTTTATTTTACTTTCCTCTCTTTACTGTCTATGTATAAGCACATTGATTACTTGTGTTACTGGGTATCAAATAAGACATTATAAAATACTCATCAGCAATGTGTTTACAAGATAAAAGTTGAAGAATCAGCAGTAATTCTAATGTCTATAGAGATCGTTACTATCTACCTTGGATCTCCAACACACACACACACATACACACACACACTAATTATTATGAAATAAGTAGAACTCCTCAAATAGCATGTTTCTAGTGGTATTACAAAAGACACCATGCTATTAGACAACACACATAGAGTCAAAATCAGGGAGGTAATTCTGAGACACATAGTCCTTGCATTGTAAATTTCAATGCCCATATCATAAAGAGACCATAACATGATAAAAGATGCGAATATAAAATCACATTAGACATAAAATCATAAGTGCTAACATTTTGGATAAAAAGAGGACTTTCTAGTTATGGAAGATATTATTTATAACTATCAAATATTTATATTTTTTGGCTTAATATACTATTCCCAACTTATGGTCAAGTTTATGCTCAAAGATACTTATGGAGACTTATGGAAGTACTTTTTACTTTTCATGACTGAGGAAGGGTCCTATTGCCATCTAAGGAGTTAGGGATGCACATATTAAATACAAAGAAAAAGATTCTTAGGATAAAACATCATCTGATCCCAAAATTCCAATGGCATATGGTTAAGAAATTCAGATCTAAGTAAGTCATGCTACCTCTTTCTTTCTTTCTTGTTCCTGATTGGTTCAAAAATCCAGCCACACTCTAATGAAAATATCTTATCATATTTCTGTTACTCATTCATTAAAGTTCACATTGTTAATTCAATGAGAAAAGACCCCATTTCTCAACTGAGAATCTTGCTTCATACTCAATATGAATTTTTAAAGATATCATTAGAAGGGTCTATCTTATTATTTCTGAACTTTGAATGGGGCTTTCCTCAAAGAGTTCATGGACTTGAAACTCTTTATTCAGGTGTTTCTGGGATTGGAAGGCTATGGAGAAGTCAGGCCGAGAAGAAATCCATAGGTTAGCTGGGGGCATCATGTTCTTAGTATCGATTGTTTAGTTCATTCTGTTTCTCATTTATTGTTTAGATACAGGATTCCTCTCATACACCCACATGCTCCTATCACCAACCATGAGGTCCTCATCAGAGACAATACCAACATTTAGCACCAAAATGTTGAGTCTTCACAGCTGTGGGTAAATGAATTTATTCATAAAGTTAGTTCATGTCTAAAATTTCATTATAGTGAATGATGAAAACTGACTAATATTTCTTCTGTCTCATGAACTTTAAGGAAATGACACTGATGATGGAACATATATTCTAAAAAAGAAAGCAGCAAAGAAATGGACATGGACAGCATCCAATTCCTTACAGATACTGAATTTATCTAGTCTGAAACTTGTTCTATATGTGGAAATTTCATAATGCAAATAAGTAGACAATAATATAAAAACTACCTTATATTATGGCTTTTCTTTTTATAGCTCAGAACACAATTATAATATTAATACACATCACAGGTACATTAACATTTCTCTAGAGTATTGCTTTTTTCTGTGGGCTCTTTCTTAAAGTGAGATACTTTCTGAGTCATACCTTCCTTTAATGGAATACCTTGGCTCTTCTTCATACATAGTAGTTCACACCTGAGACAACATAAAATTTTGTTATTTGAAAATTTTGTGCATGTGTATATTGTGTTTTGATCACTTCCAGCTCCAACTTCCTCCTCTTGTCTATCCCACCAAGTCTTCCTAATTTTTCAATTTAACCCACTAAGTCCTATAGTTTTGTCTGTATGTGTTTGGGTATAGGACTGTGTATTGGAGTCTATTAGGGTATTCATCTCTGAAGAAGACTAACTTTTCTTCCCCATAGCTTTTTAACTAGCAATGGGACTTCATAGGCTCTTTATATGTTGAGTTTTATCTGGCTTGATTCTGTGCAGGTCTTGGGCATAAGTCATAGCTGTTGTGAATTCTTATGTGCAACAATGTTATCATATCTAATAAAACTTTTTCCTGAAGTTGTCTACTATCTCTGTATTCTGTCCAATGATAAGCCCAATCCTTGGGAGGCAGGGTGGTGTGGGAGGTCCTTCTGTTCATGTGCATCTTTCATTGCTTAATGAATAAAGAAACTGCCTTGGCCTTTTGATAGGGCAGAACTTATGTAGGAGGGGAAGTGAATTCTGGGAGGAAGAAAGTACAGTCAGGGAAATGCCATAGATCTGCTGCCGGAGATAGACGTGCTTTGCCAATAAGCCACTGTCACGTGGTGATACATAGATTAATAGAAATGGGTTAAATTAAGATATAAGACTTAGCCAATAAGAAGCTAGAGCTAATGGGCCAAGCAGTGTTTTAATGAATACAATTTTTCTGTGGTTATTTCAGGGCTAAGCTAGCTGGATGGTCAGGTGGAACAAGCAGCCCCCTCCATGCAACAGAAAGGGTTTGCTATAAATATCCCATCTGTTCTGAGCACTAATCTTTAATTTCTGTGTGATTTTAAATAGGTTTTATGACCACTGTTTGCTCATTTTATTGTTCCTCCCTCTCTACTATTGAACTACAGGAGCTTGGTCCAGTACTTAGCTGGGTTGCTTCCATCAGTTACAAACCCACAGAAACAGCTGCTTCAAGCTAATGGGAGCTCATTGACTCTAGACTTGAATAGGCCCAAAAAAGACCCTCTGAATGTGGGAACAGTTGTGTGGCTTGGGCAGTTTGTGGAGCCTATGTCAGTGGAACCAGTATTTCTCCCTGGCACATGAACTGGCATTTTAGAGCCCAATATCTTTGGATGGATACCTTGTTCTGTAGGGATAAGTCCCGCCCCTTAGGGGGCGTGTTCGCCTTGGGCTAATGTTTGCATATAAATTTGGCAAGCGTGCTCC
>NC_022016.1:1761632-1772220 GCF_000317375.1 Microtus ochrogaster
CACAGTGCCTACTTATAACAATTCTCAACCTTCGAGGAGGTACCACTGGACCGTCCTCCCCCAGGGTATGTTAAATAGCCCCTCCCTGTGCCAATAAGTTGTGAGCCACCATGTGGTTGCTGGGAATTGAACTCAGGACCTTTGGAAGAGGAGGCAATGCTCTTAACCTTTGAGCCATCTCTCCAGCTTAGATATATGAGGGGCGGCCTCGGTCTTGCTTCATGTGATGTGACAGACTTTATTGATGATATGAGGCCTCACCCTCTCTTAGGAGCAGATGGTGTGTGGGTTTTGGGGAAATTGTGGGGGAACAGAAGGAGGAGAGAAAGAAGGAACAGGGATTGATATGTAAAACAAAAGAAAGAATGTTTAAAAAATATTTTAAAATAGTCTGTAAAACAAAATAAAAAAGAAAGACAGGAAAAAGGAAGAAAGGAAGGAAGGAAAAAAGAAAGAAAGAAAACCAGAAATAGGAGAGGTAAATGTGAACTTTAGAAAGGAAAAGAAGTTTATACTAGCAGATGTTCAGCATTTTGATAGTGAAACCCAACATCACCTGCAAATATTCTTGGCCAAAATCCTATCTAGTTTGCTATATATGCATGCTGTTCATGAATCACGCTTTACATATACCTTTACAAAATATGTAACCCTATTGGTTGTTGAAATAAGAGTGTTAATCATCATCTTTAGCTCTGTATTTACTGGTGAGCTGACCAAGTTCTAATACAGTGGTTCTCAATCTTGAGAATGCTTCACATTTTAATGCACTTCTTCAAGTTGTGGTCATTGACATCCATAATAATATTTTTGCTATTACTCCATAATTATAATTTTGATACTGTTATGAATCATAATATAGATATCTGATAAGAAGGCTATCTGATATGAGAACCCTATGAAAACGTTGTTCAACCCATAATGAGATCATGACCCACAGCTGCTCAAAGTCCAAGGTCACAAGACAGTCCTGGTTGAATTACAAAGAAAAAAGAGGAACATGAAAAAGGGATTTGTTGGGGAATTGAAGAAAGCTAGTAGGTCTGGGAGGGAAATAAGGAATGATTGGGTGAGAATAATTATAGTGCTATATATATATGCATATGTATGTATACATATATATGTTTATATATAAATATGGGGCTGGAGAGATGGCTCAATGGTTAAGAGCATTGCCTGCTCTTCCAAAGGTCATGAGTTCAATTCCCAGCAACCACATGGTGGCTCACAGCCATCTATAATGAGGTTTGTTGCCCTCTTCTGGCCTGCACACACACACGCACACACACACAGACAGAGTATTATATATAAATGTATGTAAGAAATTATCGAAACACAAACACTGAAAACTCTCGTCATTCTTCATTGGGGGTACACAGATACAACAGGCAGTGGTCTTTTTCTTTTTGAACCCACTGTCTTCTTTTGTAGGGAAGATGAATTAGCAGTTCAGGATAGTATAGCAAGCTACAATAGCATACACAAAGCACAGGAGCATGCACAACTGAGAGGAAGGCGAGACTTAGAGGGTCATTCTCATTTGTTTTTTCTTCTGTGTCTCCTGATCTATTTGTAGGTGAATAATTTTACTTTACTGTTTGATTCATAGAATTGTGTTGCAGAGACTTTGATCCTGTTGCAATCAATGGCAGAAAAGATAAATGTCCTATCTAGCTGCAACAGATAGGTTTGGTTAGAGAGATATGGTATGTGATACCATTTTGATACAGATACTGGAGGAAAGAATACCTGGGTAAAACCCACAGAGTCAATGAGATAATCCATGTAGCCCTGATTTATATTCAGTGCAACACTCTGTAAAACTATAATGATGCCATATAAAAATGTGACCAAAATAACAAAAACTGCACAATCCCTGATGAGAGTCAACCTTCATGAGTCTTTACAAGGGATACGTTGAAGAAATGTAAAATTACTTCTCAGAAAAAATCATCAGAAATGGAACAGGGCAAGATAAATATGTCTAGAATTTGAATGCAAAGTCACCTGGACAGTCATTGTGTCACTAAGGGGATGGAGGAGACGCAAGGTGAGGATCCAGTCTTAGGAATATGAATTTTTTTCTAGCTCAAAATATCTGCAAGAAATGCTTCACTATTGCAGCCTATTTCCAGCCTTTTTTGGTAATTTTGTCACATCCAAGCTCTTCCTGAAGATCATATGAGAATAGATAAAATGAAGGAGACAACAGAAAGAAAAGAAAAGCATTTTTCTGAACGCTGCCTTCCAGTGGTCAAAGATACCTAGACTTGATGCGTTTCTTCTGATTTCTGCCCTGACATTTCTGTCAAGCATAGACCAATTTGTCACCATATTTGCATAATGTCAGCTAAGTGTGCACTGCTCCTTTTCCTTATCAGGCACTGCTGAAAGTATCTCAGGGAGTGTATAAAGGAAAACAAGTGAGCAAGGCCAGAAATGGTAGGCAAGGAAATCTGCTCTAGTGTGGGGAATGGAAACGGAGACTTTCGGAAATTGCACTGGGTTTATCACATAAATGTTGCTGTAATCACTGCAGTAAGATACCTTATTCAAGGGCAGCCATATGATGTACATTTCAGGAAAGTTGATAAGGAGATAGTATAGATTTTCAAACATCTGGAGCAGACCACTAAGGAAGCAGACATCCTTGGTCATTTGCTTGGTCATATGTTGGTGAGGTAGTCCCCTCTGTGTGTTGTGATACCATTAATGAATAAAGAAACTGCCTTGGCCTATTGATAGGGCAGAACGTAGGTAAGTGTGGAGAACTGGACTGAATGCTGGAAAAAAGAAGGGCAGAGTTGGAGAGACACCATGGAGCTGCTGCTGGAGATAGACATGCTGAAACTTTGCTGGTAGGCCACAACATCATGGTGATGCACAGCTGAATAGAAATGTGTTAAATTTAAATGTAAGACTTAGCCAATAAAAAGCTAGAGATAATGGGACAAGCAATGATTCAATTAATACAGTTTCTGTGTGGTTATTTCTGTTCTGGGCAGCCGGGATGAATAACCAGCCCCATGCACAAATTTAATCCAACATGGTGGACTAAATCCATGTAAAACTTGAGAAAGCTTAAAAATTATTTCTAGACAAGATAACAGAGTTAAGCATGGTTTGCTAACAGAATTTTCTTAGATGGGCTTTGTTTACTAGAAGCAAGCAGAGGCATGACTCCTTATAAAGATGTTTTCCTGATTTATCCATAACAGGAAAAAACCCACACCATTTTAAAGCACAGCTTCCTGGTCCATGCCACCAGTGTAAACTTCAGCTATGGATCATTTGTGGGCCCACTTGGGGTTTGGAAGAAAGTAGCTGAGACCATGGCCACAGCTCAGTGCTCTCTGACTAGGCTGGTGGTGGGATCAGGTCTGCTAGGAGTACACAGACAGGAAAGCATGACAGATACCTGCTGCCATATACTGAGTTATTTCCAGGCTGTGCAATGTGCTGCATGACAGATTTAGCTATTACTCAGATAAAAAGGGTTTATGTGATACATGTTCATTCTCAGATTAAAATGCTGTGTGCAACTCCAATCCTGGAAGCCCAAAAGCTAGCAGAAATGGTATGTCTACCATTTTGAAAGTGAAGAGAGATGGAGTCAACATCCAGAGCAGCTGTAACAAAGCTACTTAACAGTTTAAAAGCTCTTCAAGAGAGTAGGAAATTAGAGATAATGCAATAAGGACAGATTCAGACATAAAAGAACTCTAAATGGGTTACAATGTTAGATAAATGTATGTAGGCTTGGGAGAGAGAAGAAAGAGTATAGAGAGTTGAAAAAGAAAAAAGTCTTTAAAGAGACAGAGTACAGACATAGATTAAAAGAGTAAAGAAAAATAAGCCATGTAAAGATGGACTATATACAAATAATCAGGAGCTAAGTACTCAGAGACATTTTATTGTATGGGCTGCTAAAATAAACCAGCATGTATATTATAAAGGTATCTTGACTTCAGAATTTGAGTCTAAGAACATGTTGCTTTGGAAAAGAGGTTCTTCTTTTGTTTTCACAGAATATGAAAACCTGTAGATTGCTTCCAGACCAATATGGTGTTATGGACCAAACCCCCTGCAAGGTTGCCTGAACACCATCAAAAATTATTTCGTCCAACTGCTAACTGAGATGAACTTAGCACACAGGATATACCACAAAGACCTGATTAACAGCACCCTAAAACAGCAGGAAGCAGTATGGACAGAACTATGCCCATATTCCCAAATATTGTTTATAATTATGTATTTACATTAAAAAGGGATATGTTATAGAGATGAACAATTTGCTTTGGTATAAATCTTTGTTTATTGATACAAATTTAAAGTAAAATTTGTTATACTGTATATGTATATTTCTGCTCTTGGTTAAAATATTATGTTTGTGCAGTTTATTTTAAAATATAATGCATAATTTAAAAATATAAGTTAATATATACTCATCTATAATAGTTAAGCTTATACTCAGGTTAGTTAGATTATCTAGATAAACAGAGATATATTTCAATTAGCTAGGTAGTCTTCAAATCTTTCAGAGACTTTCAGAATATGGCATTTAAAATTTTTAAGAATTTAAGACTTTTCATGACAGTGAGAGACATCTGCTCCTGGCAGTACCAGTCTACTTCAAGAAGAAGATGGGCAACAAAGAGGCTCCTTATGGAGTTTGTTAGATGAAATGGACATGCAGGATCCACAGAGAAATGACTGCTGGACTTGCCTAAAGATGAGATTATTCTTTGGAATTCCTGCTTCATGGGAGTCTGAGAGACATTCTACAGGATACAGAAGAGAGTGACTGAACTGTCTTTAAAATTTCCTGCTTCATGGAAAAGTCTGCCAGATATTATAGGCCTGGAGGCTGAAGGTGGATGTCCCAATGGTACAGAAAAACTTTGGTTGACTTTCTAGGTAGCGAGATGTTTCTGTCAATTCTAAAATTTTGGAAGTTGCTTACAATGCACTTTCTGTTTACTTCAGTAATATATCCTTCTGAGGTCTTTGATGGAGTTGAAGAATAGATATAGTTTTCCTTAGTTATGATAAAAGATAAAGTAGATATAAATATTGCAACTGGAGTTCTTGTTTGATAACTGTTTTGTTATATATAATTTTACTATGTTAAAGTTAAAACCTTCCTTTTTATTTAAATAGAAAAGGGGAGGTGATGTGGAAGTCCCCTCTCTGGGCTGTGATTATAATTAATAAATAACAAAATTTCCTTGGCCTGTTGAACTTAGGACAGAACTTAGGTAGGCGGGGAGTACTGGAATGAAAAATGGGAGAAAGAAGGGCAGAGTCGAAGAGAAGCCATGGAGCCCCTGGAGACAAACATGCTGAAACATTGCTGGTAGGCCATGACCTAGTGGCGATATACAGATTAGTAGAAATGGTTTAAATTAATGTAAGAGTTAGGTGATAATGGTCCAAGGAGAGATTTAATTAATAGAGTTTCTGTGTGTTATTCCTATTCTGGGTGGCTGGGATGAACAAGCGGCTCCCTGCAATAATATATGCTGTAGAATTTCAGTGGTAGCTTCATGCTTTCTTGTAACCCACAGGAGAACAATGAAAGATAGGAGGGTTTTAGAAGGAATGCAAAAACAAACAAACATGCACCTTGCTAAGTATCAGTAGAACATAGCATTCTCAACTACGAGGAGAAACAAAAAGACACAGTTGAGTGCAGGATAAACAAGTAGCCCAGTTGCCACCTTTAACTTGATTCAATCTCTTCTCCAAGCTTTCTGAAATCATCTTATAAAAGTGGCTCAGGGGGTTCAATTGTGAGGAATATTAGCTGCTCTTACAGAGGACCTGTGTTTAATCCCCAACACCTACAAAGTGGTTTACAAATATTTTTGCCCTTATTTACAAATCTGACACCTTCTTCTGGATTATGTAGGCCGGAAGCATGCACATATAATTTTTAAAGATAAAGTCTCCTCATGTAATTCTGGCTGACTTGGAATTTGCTATATAGACCAGACTCATGTTGAACTTAGAGACCAACTTTCCTCTGGCTCCTGAGTACTGAGCTTAAAGGTGTGCATTACCATACTTAGCCCATCCCTTTTCATTACGGTTGTTCCTTTGTTTTTAGTATTGTTTATAATAATTCTTTGGTGACAGTGCTGCATTCTGACCATGGAGATTTCATAATGCCCATCCTCTAATTCTTCATTTTCTTATTTATCAACACTTTGATTAATGATATGTGTGGGAATAATATATAATAATAATAAATATCAATAATAAATAATAATATATAATAAAGTTCTCACTATCTGCCCAAAATAAACCCTTTTAAAGAATTTAATTTGAAGTTAGCCTTTATTGCATATTTCATTAATCTTTCACATCTGTGTTACTTGTCAAGTGACTCAGAATCAGAATAATCTTGGTTACAGAATCCAGGGTTCTTTGTTGGTCCCAAGGAGAGATAATCCCTTTCAAAAGAAGCTGCATAATGAACTAGAAAAGAAAATATTAAACATCCTAAAGACTGATGTTGATGTTTGCATGTGTAAAACTAGAAGAAATGCTTCAATTCCTGCAAAACATCAAACTGAACAATCAAAAAAAAAATGAAAGCTAGTATCTCTGCAGTTAATTTTGAGATGTAAGATGCAGATCTTTTACTTCATGATAAATGTGGACACACTTAGGCCATTTCTTTTAGTTTTTAAATGGTAGAACAGAAATACAGTGCAAGGGTTTGAATCTAGTTCCTACTGGAATAAAACAGCATAAGGCCTAGCATTCAGCAAGATCGAAAGCCAAGTCTTTGTCAGCATTCTGTTCTCAATATAGGGCTCAGAACTCAGTGTATCATGCATTCCTTGACATGATCTTTGTGTGGTATAAAGTAGGGGTATGAAGAGACAGATGTATGCTCATTTATAGATTGGAGAAGCTGACCTTGAATAAAGTAGGGCATCTCTATTAAAGTAAACTCTTGGTTAATTGGCTATTAGTACAAGATTAGATACACAGAAAGTATTTAATCAATACTTCTTGAATTAAACTAAATGTCTAATGTGGCATACATATGACTCTTCAATCCATCTTCTAATTGTTCCCTCCATCTTAAGTCTTTGGTGAGTCTATGAGTTAAGAATGGTAATTTGTCCTGCAGATGGCAAATTACCAGATATTATAGCCTACCAGATGAATAACTTGGATACAAAAAGACTACACTGAGGCTTTCCTACCATGTCATTAAATTGCTGGGACTAGAATCCAGTGCCTCAGACATGCTTGAAATTATCCTAACCTGCCACCAAGTTTTATCTCTAACCTGAATCACCCTCTCCTGCTCATGACAACTTTTCAAGTGAGAGCTCTTAACAGTCTTTGTGGATAAGTGATCACTAAAGTAGAGAGTTTTCATTTTCTCCACGATCCTCCTAATAATGGAAGATGCTCACATTATCTAATAATTACAAGATACTACAATTACTATTAATGAAATGGAGAAGACACACAAATGATATGTGAATGATAAAAGGGAACGATTATTCAATGTAGCTGAATGGACGCTCAAAGCAGACCTCCTAGAGATGAAATGTTTAGTGGGATCTCAAGAGGTAAATGAAAACAAGGAAAACTACTTTTAAAAAATGCTTAGTAAAACCTGGTAAGAAAGGTAAATTATAGGGCTTGGATCATCTAAACCCCTTCATTGGATATCATCAGCGAAGACATGGAACTTTATGTGATGAGTTGAGTAGTACTGGGAAGAGTTGAAGATGTAAAGCAAGGAGGAACTGATATCCATTATGTCAGATCAAGAAACTAGAGTGAATGTAACATGAGACTTTGTTTGAAATGGAAGGGTAATTTGATCAGCTATGCATTGCAAAGGATTGATTTGCTAACAATATAGAAACTAGAAAGAAAGGAAGTAATAACAGAGAAAAGTGAATAATTGGGGACTCTTGAAATAATAGACAAGGACATTGCATATATGGATACAATGGTGACGGGGGAGGAGGTAGAAAGAAATTAAGGCACAATCTAATGGGCCTTGGTGAGAGACTGAATGTAGAATCTAAGGAAGTGAGAAGATTAATGTACCACAGCAGGCTCCTTTCACCATGGCATAATCAAACTCCCTGTAGATAAGTATCCCAGTACTCTTGCTTTGGGTCAAAGGACTCAAACTGTAAAAGGACACTCTTTTCTCAAGAGGTCACTATGTATGTGGCTCCTGGCTTACATCTTCTTCTAGCACCTCTCAATCCTATTGTGTTTGTCATTTAAACTATTTGTCTTTTTTTTTTTTGGAGGGGGGGTTAGACAGGGTTTACTGGAACTAGCCCTTTTAGACAGTCTGGCTTCGAATTCACAATGATTTGCCTGTCACTGTCTCCCAGGTACTGGGATTAAAGGCGTGTACCACCACCACCATGCTGAAATATTTGTCTTTACTGAGTAAATGTGACCATATATTTTCACAACCCACTTATGAAAAAAAAGATGCTTTTATTTTCCACTGTCACCCTGAAGAAATTGGTGATACTTCTAGGAAAGAAAACAAGGCAAATAGGAATAACCAATGGCATTTGTGATAAAAAGAAGAAGCTTAGCCTCTATTCCTCACCCATTTTTATACGTAACTATATAAACAAATCAAGACAGTGTTGGTGTATCAGTACCACACTGACTTTCACCAATTGTTTGTACACTTGTGTATGTGACAGTATATTTCTTACAGTGATAATTCCCTGTTTTGTAACCTCAGATAACAACAGATTTTTGTAAAACTTTACTATGGGTGAATAGTTTTCAAAATCTTTTGGTAATGTATAATGCCTGAGCCTACATTATTAAATCTTTTAGGTAATTCTATACAATATAAGTTCAATTTACTTTTCCCTCAATAGCTTCCAATCCTTCACCTCAAATATTCAAAGCCCCACTGAATGAAGGTATCTGTGTTCTTGGAATTAATTTACTTATTTTTCCATCTCTATTTTGTTTTGCTCAGAATGATGTTTTCTTGTATCCTCTCTGACACTCAGTTCCTGGATCTCACTTTTCTCACATCTTTCTATTCTACACAAACATCTTTGCTCTGTTTTTGAGATCTTTTCTCAAGACATTCACTCTTTAACTACTCTTAATCTTCTTTTAACCATTTATTATGGAAACCAGTGCAGCTGTCACTTCTTTGGGGGATGGGGAAGCAGGCCTTCCATGAATATACTTCCCTAACAACAGCAGATCAAATGAGACTTTCCTTACATGTCTTAGTCATTCAGTATCAGACAGCAAGTTTTCAAACCTGACATGGTATTTCTCTTTAATTTTCAGGGTTGTGTGATAACATAACTTCTGGGAGGTCCTTCCCTTGATCACTAGATAGAACCCCTTAAGCATCTATTTGTAAAGTAAGAGTAGACTGTGTTCCACCTTGAATGTTTCAGTGAAGGATGATGAGGAATATGCTATACTTAACAGTGAAAGGTGATACACAGAAATGAGTGGCAAAACTTGACCTGAAACTCAGATTTCCTGATGTCTAAGTTAGTCATTTCTTCAATATTTTATTTTCATGGGAATAAAGAGATTATACAAGAGGGAGTAAAGGCCTACTTATTTATTTCTCCCTGTTGGTGTAAATACCTTTAATAAAATGTACATAGACAGTATGTATCCTACATAAAGTTAGTATGCCCAACCATTATTGGCCAAGTCTAGCAAAAATTTCTCTAAAGACTTGCAAAGATTTAATTAGTCATATTCAGCACACATTTACATGTTCCTGGAATGACACACACCAAGAACAAAGGACCCTAAATTTATGTATCCTTAATAACTAAACTTGATTTTACAAAGTAGACTATTAATAGTAAGATATTCATAATTTTAGATCTTAAAATTACTTTGGAATATACATAGCTTTCACTTGAATTTATATGTGTATAAAAGGTGAGAGGTACAAATTGAGTGTGTTTTAGATTCAAGACATTTTAGGAACACAGTATAATGTTATAGGGAAGATGACTCTATTTTAAACTTGCTGTGCAGCATTAGGGATATTCATTACCCTCTCATATTTACAGTTTGAGCAATAAAACTGTGTTGTCCAGGAAACCTGACCTAGGCCTTCTACATATTTCTAACAGTTGTGTAAACTGATATACTTGCAAGACTCCTAAAAATGGGAGCAGGGCCTATCTGTAATGTTTTGGTTGGCATTTTGGAAACAATTTCTCATACTTTTTTGCCTTGCCCAACCTTAATAAAAGGGGAGATTCTTAGTCCCACCACAACTTGAAATGGCATGTTTTATTGATATTCATTGGAATCCTATGCCTTTCTGAATAGAACTGTAGGAGGGTGTGAATGGGGAGTGCAAAGGGGTGGTATGGAGATGTGAGGAGAAGAGGAGGGGGACATTTCAGTCAGGATATAAAGTAAATGAGTAAATTTAATTTAAAAATACCTGTTTGTCATATTTACCAATAGCATTCTAAGATCAATTACTTTGTATCTGTTGTATTCAGCCATAAGAGTTCAGTAGAACACATAGGCTAGTTAGTCATACACTTTTATTTTATTTTTAAGTTTTTTT
>NC_022016.1:1774294-1783171 GCF_000317375.1 Microtus ochrogaster
GGGTATATACCCAAAGGATGTTCAATAATACCACAAAAACGTGTGCCCAACTATGTGTTCATAGCAGCATTGTTTGTCATATTCAGAACATGGAAACAACCCAAATGCCCCTCGATCGAAGAATGGATAAGGAAAATATGGTATATTTAGACTATAGAGTACTACACACCAGAAAAAAATAATAACATTTTGAAATTTTGAGGCATATAGATGGCTACAGAAAACATCATATTGAGTGGGGTAACACAGACCCAGAATGACAAATATCCTATGTACTCACTCATAAGTGGCTTTTAGACATAAAGCGAAAAATTAAAAGCCTACAATTTACAATTCCAAAGAACGCAAATAAAAAGAGGACTCTAAGAGAGACATACATGGATCTAATGTGCATGAAAAGTAGAAAAAGACAAGATCTCCTGAGTAAATTGGAAGCATAGAGACCATGGGAAAGGGGAAGGGAGAGGAGGAAAAGGAAGCAGAGAAAAATACACAGCTCAATAAAAACAATAAAAATAAGAAAAAAATCAGTGAATATTATCAGGATTAATACAATAATACACAGAAATTCTGAAATGCACACTGGTCATAGATGTGATGCAAAAACAATCTACAGAATTCAGAAATGTGTAGCATCTTGAGTGCTTAATTGAGAGAGTTTAAAAATTTTATAGAATACAGATATAGTCATTAAACACTGAAGAAAGAAAGGATACTTTAAAGGTTTTTTTTTTTTTGCTAATGTGGAATAAATACCAAGTATATTTTAAAAGCATAAAAATATAGCATACAATTTTATCTATAGGCATAAATAGGAAATTGCATTAAAAATGCCATTAAGTCAGGGTCATGATTTCCAGTATTGACTTCTAGATGAGAACATGTGATTTTTTTTTGTAGGCAACAACATAAAGAAAGGGATCATGTTAATAAAAAAGAAACCACCATTTAAAAGCACTCCAAAATAGCAAATAGGAGTTTGGGCCTGAAGAGAACTTATATTTGAAAGATTATTACTATGCCAAAAATGAGCAGAACATTTTTTAAGTCTTTCCTAACAAGCACAGGTTGGATATTATAAAATGACAATCTTATTTGTTCTAGATTCAAGGTGACAATATTTTAAGAAAAAGAAATAAGAAAATTTTCAGAGAATATTTGAGTCAGAAATTCATTGATTAATTGATATGCCTAATTTCAGTAATAAATTCCTGAGTTGTTACTAAATTATAAACACAAAAGACTCTAGAAAACTCAAAAGATTCAAATTAAAGCATTAAAACTAAAGATAGAGCCAAACAATGGCGGCATAAGCCTTTAATCCCAGCACTCAGGTGACAGAGGCAGGTGGATTTCTGTGAGTTCAAGGCCAGCCTTGTCTACAAGAACTAGTTCTAGGACAGTCAGCAAAGCAACAGAGAAACCCTTTCTTTAAAAACCAAATAAAAAAACTAAATGAATAAATAAATAAAAATAAAAAACTAAAGATGTCTGTTGACAAATATCAGAAACCTACAGAGTGAGATCTGAATACTTGATTCCATTTGGTGGGATTTAATTGTCAAGCACATGGAGGTTCAAGACCAGATGCTGGATGCTCTCTTAACTCAAGGCACTAGCAAACAACAATGAGAGAAATTGATTAATTAAGGAAGAAACCTTGGATTTATGGAGTTCACAGAATGCAGATATTCACAGTTCTTTAGAGGAACATATCTGATAAAATCTCCCTCTCTCTCATCTATTAGAATCAGATTTATTAGAAAGACTTACAGGCTGTGGTCCAGATAGTGTAATAATGGCTGTAAATCCACAAAAGTCCAAGAATCCAGTAGTTTCATTCCATAATGCAGGTTTGTCTCAGCTGATTTTCATTGTATGTCAAAGTCCTAAAGAAGTCATCTTTGATGCCAGGGAAAGAATGAATTAGCCAGTAAGAGCAAGGGCAATCAGGCAAAGAGAGCAAGCGCAAGCTTCCTTCTTCCATGTCCTTTATATAGACTGCCAGCAAAAGTTGTGGCCAGATTAAAGGTAGATCAAAAGATTTGGATTAAAGATATATCTCTCCACCTCACAAAATCTGGATCAAAAGTAGGTCATCCCACTTTGAATAATTTAATTAAGAAAAAAATCCCCCACAGGTGTATCCAGCCATTTGGGTTTTAGCTAATTCCAGATGTATTTAAGTTGAAAACCAAAAATAGCCATCTCATTTGGAAACTGAAACTTTAGCTGACATCTAAAATATATAGAGATGTGAGTGATATGGAATTCTGTCTGTATATACTGTAGAGCAATAGTTACTAACACTGCTAAATGCCTATGAGAAGATAATATTAACTATAATCAGAAGAACACAGATGATTCCAGAATCCATAATTTAATTTTCAATTAAAAATTTCAAATATGCAAATGCCTGGTTAAATATGACTTAAATGGTAAATATCAAGCAAGCTACGGCCATTAAAATTTGACTCTTAGTGTTCATCTGCTGGATTTTGTGGATACAGACATTGAAAGAATTGTTTCAAATATTTAAAGAAAATGAAGTTTAAGGAACTAAAAACATGAATGGCTCTCTAGAGATTTCTGATGTAACAAAATAGGGGAGAAATTTCAACCTAAGGGAAGGAGGATTAATTTTAGTACTGGGGTTGGAAAGTACCAGCCACACTGTTATGGAAGGCATGAGAGTTTATGTCTACAGAAGTAAGCAGCTGAGTTTCCTCGTATCTGGGCAGAGTAGCAAGCAGCCAGCAGGGCATGCTAGGACTGTATTGTCTATTTGAATTCAGTCTCACGTATTCCAGTCCACAGTCAGTGTTTCCTGCTCATTGGAACTTTTCTGTATTTACTTGAATATCCTTAGAGACAAGTTAAGAGATTGCATCACCTGCATGATTCCAAATCTGCTCAAGTTGACAAGTAGCACCACTTTTCACTGATTGTTTGAATTGATAAATATGACATTAAAAATAACATAAACTATAAAAATTCCAATAAAGTAAAGTATAAAAAGTGAAATTAAAGTTTCACATCATGGGTATTACAAACAATAGATTGATATAGAAGATGAAAATAAAATTGACTAACTCAAAAGTAAATCAACCAAAATGTTTCAGTATAAATCATTAGAGAGGAGAAAGTTTTAAGAAAGCTATGAAGGACCTCATATCTCCCATCAGTATTGGGGAGTTCTACAATTCTCAATAGAAGAAGACATTACAGAACAGCAAATTTCTTAAATCTGTTCTAAAAATCAGATTTACACTTCACATGCACAAACACACACATATACACCATAGAAAAATTCTAAATGTGTGTGTGCATGCACACCCGTTCTTTGGTGTATGTGATAGAAAAAAATTGAAAACAGTTTTATAAAATCAACACATTTCATACAGGGACACAATGTTATGATTAATCATTGAATTATCTATGAACAATAAAAGACAGAAGACAATGTATGGAATATTCAGAATGCTAGAAAACACAATGGTGTAAGAACATTTTCTAATAAAGAAAATCTGAAAGCACAAGTTGGAAAAATATTACATAATCTAAAGGAATATTTTCGGAAGAAAAACATTTGTGTCACATAACAACTTTTTAAACTCTCAGATTATACTTAGGAAGAACATTGTAAATAGTACACAACACACACACAAACACAAGCTAGTATTTATTTTATCCACTTTCTTGCTATTTTCAGTAGTACAAGATGCCAAGATAAGGTTATGTTTTAGATATTTATTGAGGGGAACATCTGCAAAGAATAAATGTGGATAGAATGTGAGTAGGCAGAAAGACACTACACAATAGCAAAGAGCAAGACTTTAGAACAGAAAGAATGAAAATGAGATTGGAAAATTTGCATATCTTTGGTTTATGTTATTATTTGAGTTACTGACATGAATTTTATTAAAAAGTATTAAATAAAATTTAACTTTGGATTATAACACAATTTCTGCAATGATGTTAAACAGTCTATACTTTGTATTTATGCAAAGCAGCATTTTCAGCATTAATAGTTATACAATCAAAATATTGGTCAACTCTGACAAAACACTGAAAATGCTCTATGTTCTACAATATCAAATATTCAGTTAAGATTTAATTCCTTATGTCACAACAATCAAGTATGCATCAAATTAATATGCAAATTTTATTATCTTTAATAAACAGAGAAGATATATATGTAATCAAAGAATTGACTTTAAACAACTGTTTGTGATTTATTTAAAAAGATGAATTTAGTAGGAATTCCAGAAGCCACAATTTAATAAGTTAGTACAAGGATGAGGAAATGAAGGACCAAGAAATGCTTAACAAAAATGAAGTGTATATGATGAGCTAGTTAAGAACCGGTGATTTCTACATTCAAATAAATACATTTAATAAGAATGGATAGTAGAGCATCTGTGTTATAATAGAATTGGGATAATAAAATTGGGAACAATCCTGAAAGCAAAAGATTAAGTGGGAACAAGGATTGTGGTGGTAGCAGGAGATAGAGGGTAAAAAACATTAGGTACATATGAAAAAGCATTATGAAACAACATCTTTTATAAGCCAAATAAAAATATTTTTAAATTTTATTTGAATAGAGGTATCACACAATACGTAACAATGCTGGTTGCAGAAAATATACAGTATTAAAGAAAAATTTCAGCGTAAGACATAGTTTACATTTGTATGAATGAATCATAATCAGGAAGGCCCCAGTCACCTAAAATGACAAACGCCTTTTACATTGTTCTTGGTTTCTCATCATAACTAAATGGGTAAGACTGTTACCAAAAACATCACACATTTTGATAGCATATCATAAATATTTAATCTGGATCTATATTTCTTCTAGCTGGCTTTTATAATGCTAGAATGTACTATACTGGGGTAAAAAACACATCAGTAATCTTATTCAGTATGGGACTTTACAATACTGACTGAGTATTCAGGTAAGTATTGACCATTGATGACATAGTAGCAAGACTATTTTGGGGGTAACCAACTTCTCTTTTGATTGGAGGAACTCAAGCATTATACTGAAAATATGATCAAAACCCATGACTGGAAATATACCAGAAGAAAAACCTTCTGACGTATTTTATCCCAAATTTGTGCACAACCTTTGTCAGGGAAGCCTTTTTGTGGCATTGGGAAGTGGCTAATTCATTAAGTCATTACTGCTCAAAGTGATGAGAACAGGCAAATGTGAGTGCCCAGGGGTAAGTACTGAGATATACCTAAGTTACACCTATATTACCATAAGGGAACCCTCAGAAAAGGGAAGGAAAGAATGTGAGAGCCAGAGAATAGGAACAAGAACTGTAAAATGCTGTTCTCTCGGTGTGACATGGCTGTTTCATCCAGGAACATGTAACACAATATATGGACATGACCAAGTCAGCAAAAACTCTAGCTTCTATAGGAGATTACTAGCTTGGCTGTTGGTAGGCTCCCCATGTTCCCTGGTGACACCAAAACCATATGCACATGTGCAGTCCTAATTAGACTCATGGATTAAAAATAAATAGTTTAAAAAGAAGATATAAAGTTGAGAGAACAACTGTGATGGAAGATACAGATGAAATTTGAAGATGATAAATGATGGGCAGATACAATCAACATATTTATTTATAAAATTTTTGAAGAATGAGAACAATAAAGAGTTGCTTATTTTAACTAGAATAATTAAATATTGAAATAAGTTACACCATAATATTTTAAATATGCATAGAATTTTTAATTAAAATTCAAAAAGTTGCTGTTAAAATCTACCTGTTAAGTTCAAATGCTAAGCAAAAAAGATGAGAGTTGGGTATATAATTCAAATATAAAACATTTGCCTTTCATGATAGAAGTTCTGAATCCTATCTCCACTTAGTTCCAATAAAAATATAACAATAAAAAGATGACTAAAATAAGAAAAAAATAACCATGTGTAAAAGAGTAAAATGATAACATGGAAAAATAATAATTCTAAATTTGTAAACAATAATAACACTTTTACAAGTAGATAAAAAGGTATCACTTAAAGCAAATTGGATCAAATCCTTAAACATGACACGAACTTTTCAGAGTACTCTCTTGATAATAACTATGGGAAGTAAACAAATTATCAGCATTATTCAGGATATATGAATAACATACTTAATAATTTTGGACTAATTTCCACTTGGTCACAACTCTTTATACACAGACAACTGACACTTTACTCACCATTCTTATCTAAGCCATATCCACACTATTTAGAGAAATTGTCCTGCAGTGCATAAGGGAAACCTTTGTAAATTATGAAGACTTCAGGCTATTGTGACCATAGTCCTAATACTATGATTTGCAGTTCAGTAGTTAGTTACAATTTGGAATTATGTATTTCCAATAAATTAAGTAATCATGGGTCAAAGAAGAAATAATGTTAAGTATAAAATATTTGAATTGATTATTACTTAAAATGTGACCAAAAAATCATGGTGTATCTCCAAAAATGAGCTCACAATGTACTTTATATCTGTCATAGATAAGTTCTATAATTGAAAATCAATTACCTAAAATTTACCTCTTAATTTCAGAAAAAGAAAAGCAAATTCTTAAATATCAGAAAAGAAGATAGTAAGATTGAAGGTTATTAAAAGATAAAACAACAATTCAGAAAAGAAAAAAATTAAATTATATCTTAAAACACTAATGTCCACTTTTAGTTGAAATTTGTTTGGGACCATCCCATCTGCCCTATTATAAACAGCCAGAAGTAGTTTCTTTTAAGAGAAACATAGTCATGAAGAAATCTGGATATAGAAAATGAGAAATTGTTCTTAGGAAAGAAGAAAATTGTTATTGCTTCCTTCTGTATCAGAGCAGAAGAATGCAAATTGGTTTGTAACACATTATGGTAAAGTAAAATATCAAGATTTTTTTTTTTTTTTTTGCTAGGATTACCAGGCTCTCCTTTTCCTCCTGCCTAAACCTTCCACATGCTGGGATTAAAAGTGTGCTCCACTACACCTACTTAATGTGGCACTCCTGATAGAACCCAGCACTTTTAGCATGCTAGAACAGTGATCTACCAACTGAGCTTCAAGCCCAGTCTAATATCTAGAGATTGTATATAAATTTCATATTTGTGCATAGTCTCTTGTGATGGGGTTCTTAAGAAGCCCAGTCACAGAGCATTCCTGAACCAGTTCACCAGTTTTTTCCAATTCATGATTAAGAAATTTCACATGACCCAGTAGAGAAGTTGAGTGGTCATTTTTTTTTTATTTCAGGGTCTTTTTCAAGTGCCTAATGAATGTTTAAGAGACAGTAGGAAGTGAAAGAAGTCTCTCTAAATTGTATTACTGGCAGCCATAGGCTTTAAAACAAGCTAAATAAAATCCACTAAAAATACTCTCATTAAAAGAGTAATAGCACATATACTTTATTTTTGCAGACAGCCAATATATTTTTTATTTTTATAAACTTTCTGATATTCAACCTACCATAGATACCAAAATTATTAGAATTTGAATATGCACATCATATTGTAAAAAAATAACACAATATACTATATTAAAACTATAGGACATTGTGCATTGACATTGCAACATAATAAGCATTTGAAAGTAAACTTAAGAAAAATATATAAAGCTTACAAGTAAAAGTGCTTAAACACTACAAAGAAAATATAGTTTAAAAAAAGAAAACTGAAAACATAGTTAAAAAGATAAGAGCACTTAGTGTTTTCACAGCTGACTTGGGTTCAGATTCCAGTACCCACATTGGATGAGTAAACACTATCTGTTACTCCAGTTGTTGGAGGTGGCCACTTGTTTGTCCCAATCGCCTGGATAACTTAGTCCCAAAATAACCACACAGAAACTGTATTAATTAAATCACTGCTTGGTCCATTAGCTCTAGCCTTTTATTGGCTAACTCTTTTTTTTTTTTCTTTTTCGAGACAGGGTTTCTCTGTGGTTTTGGAGCCTGTCCTGGAACTAGCTCTTGTAGACCAGGGTGTAGCTA
Source organism: Microtus ochrogaster (assembly GCF_000317375.1). Classification (NCBI taxonomy): domain Eukaryota; kingdom Metazoa; phylum Chordata; class Mammalia; order Rodentia; family Cricetidae; genus Microtus; species Microtus ochrogaster. The sequence goes on from NC_022016.1 coordinate 1,782,302, forward strand.
TTTCTCTCCAAACTGCTATTTATTTTGTAAAATAACTTTTTGAGGGTATTTTTGGGGTATTCATGAAGACCTTTCAGGGGTCCTTGGCCCATCAAACTATATTTGTATGGAACTAATTCACAGGTTCTCATCTTCTATGGAAACAACAAAAAAAACTTCTTTTCAAAGCAATATATCCTTAGACTCAAATTTTGACATCAAGATGCCCTCATAATATACATACTGATTTGGTTTAGCAGCCCATACAGTGAAATATCTCTCTGTACTTAGATCTTTCACAGCCAAAAAATTCAAAGAAAACACTATAGTATAGTCCAGACTCTCTGTATATAGTTCATCTTTATGTGGCTTATTTCTCTTTACTCCTTTTAATCAATGACTGTCTGTACTCTGTCTCTTCAGAGAATTTAAAAAAAAAAAAAAACTTCTTTTTCAACTCTCTATACTCTTTCTTCTCTCTCCCAAGCCTATGTATATTTATCCAACACAGTGACATATTTAGAGTTCTTTTATGTCTGAATTTGTCCTTATTATTTTTATTGCATTATCTGTAATTCTTTACTGTCCTGAAAAGCTTTTAAAATGGTAAGCCCATCTTAAAACTTTAGCTGCTGCATTACTAGGTCAATTATAGTACTACACACATGCCAACCTAGTCTAAAATTTAAGCTAGGTCAAATAAGGTAATTCAGTGCTTGCTCTGCCCAAGCCACCATGGCAGAGCCGCTTGTACCAAGCCACTGGCACACCACCCTACTTCCTGGCATTCAGCTGGCCCACTTTTTCACCAAACAAGCCATAGCATGTTGCTCACAAACCCCATCCAAATACTCTGTCTCCAGTGGCAGATGTCATGCTGGCAGCAAAGCC